>NW_027497289.1:0-113978 GCF_021521415.1 Bidens hawaiensis | reverse complement strand
CGGGACCAACTGGTCTCTGCTGAGACCTACCTCTTGCCACATTGTGTTGTGGCAATATTTGAGTTACATCTAAACCGGTCAATCTGGTGTTTCACAACTGTACAGAAACACATTGAGATCGCCCCACATTTCATTCGGGATGTGAGTCTTGAAGATTTCTTTGTGTTCATCATTATTTAGATTGTATATCTTCTGACTAAAGGCTTATCTTTTATATGATTTGACATTCTTAATCTAAACATCAATCATCATGCATGTTTAGTTTAAGAGTTGTATATAACAAAAGTTAGTACAAAGAAGTTATGCTTTTGTTAGCTAGTGTAAAAGGTCTTTTTTTTTTTTCACATATACTTATTTTAAAATAAAATACATACAATGTATATAGATGAGCCATGCTCCTCTCATCCATATTAACAAACTACAAGCATTTCTTTTCTTTCTCTAGTTATCCTTTCTCCATTCCGTTGTTTTAAGGTTTTCATACTTACCTTAATTAAGGATTACACTTTAAAAAGCATTAACCTAACATAATTATTCCATATATTTGAAAATTAAGAAATCATTAGTATCATCTGAAATTTATATATGATAATCTACGTGTAATTGATATTCCTTAAAAACATGTATCTAGAGCACATGTACACAAATACTTCATAATAAAGTATGGATTGTATGTGTAAAAAATTATTTTAAACACATGGAAAGCTCGAATGAAGTTTCGTTTCATCTAAAAATAAGTTGGTTGTTGCACCACAACAATATTACAAGGATCGATCAACCGACCACATAAGTGTTTACGAGATTACTCTAGCATTATGCGAAATTAGGTAAAGATTGATACATATCAAATTGGATCTACTGAGTTATGATCATGGACACAGATACTAATTATGTGTTTGTTTGTATGTTTGACGTAATTAATTAAGTGGTTATTAGTATAGGTTAAGGTCCCCACCCTAGAGACATCATGAATTGTCATGGCTCATGATTCATGAATGTACGTTGGATGTCTTTTGTATTGTTTTGAGGTGAGAAAATGGGTGCCATCATCACCATGCATGGGATGTCTTGGTATATACTTTATAACAAGGGCTGTCTCCGAGAATTAATAAAAATTTGTAGACTCGGAGTGAGTAAAAAAAATGGACTCTAAAAATATAAACTTAATAACATGTATATAAAAAGTCATTAGTATGATACTAATTATGATATCAATGAATAAAACAAAAGTATTGTACCAAAGATTACTTAAACGAATGAGAATTTTTCCTGACATTTTTATTTTGAATTAAAAAGTTCTTTATATAACAAAGTCTTAAAAAAAGGGATTAACAAAATGCATGACTCATAAAATGGGCCTTTCATGTGACATTAATTTTGCTTTGTATTTCTTTCTTGACTTTGTATGTTTGAGTCTCTCGCTACTCGCTTGAGGCACTGTTTCTTTAATTTTTTTTCTATAATATTTGACAGTTCTAAAAAAAAAAAAAAAAAAAAAAAAAACAAAGTAGCATGTGATTAAGTTAAAGATCAAAATCTTTTAGTGGGGCTGGGTTTACAACCAGTTAGTAAAAAAATGCGTGAGATGAGAGATTCGTACATGCAGATGCTGCTTGGAAAATGAGCAAGCAACCAGTTAAACTAACTTTTATTTGGTAGTTCACGTATGCTTGTTTATAATATAATAAGTTTGGAAATTTTTTATGGGCCTCAAAACATAATGGGCCTGGGGCAGTAGCCCTCTCCGCCCCACCCTACGGGCCAAGCCTGTTTTAATAATAACATTAATCGATCAGATTTCACTTTTATGACTCTGAAATCAGCTACATACATATATACACCACGCTGTATATATCTTCAATGTGGTACCGTCCTCTGGTCCCCATATGTACTGCCGATTAATATTAAATACTCATTACAATGCATGCATACGGGACCTCCCTACTACTTCACTTGATACGTAACTAGCTGGACCCCACTTACAGATGTTCGTGTACCATTCAACTAGGTTAAGATAAAAACTCTCAGTCAATCCAACGAGCTTGGTGTTACACATTCTCAAACCAACTTTGCTCGTGCAGCTGATCCACCCAAAACATTCGGACCTATTTCCTTTTCAATCCGGCTTTTTTATTTGTTACATCTAAGTTGCATCTAAAAGTTACGACATTTATTAATTATTATTTTATTAAATAAAGTTCAAACCTAAATAAAGAAGATTGAAGAAACACTAATCAGCCCCGGGCAGATTACGGATAATCTGGGGGTTAAATAGATGTTTCCCACGAGGGGTTAGATCCAGCAAAGATGGTTCTTCTGATAACCTGCAAAACAGACACCGTGAGCTCGTCACTGAGAAGGGGGGGGGGGTTCCTCCTTGTGACCACCCTCCGGCGTGAGAATCAGACTAGATTGCTCTTGAATATAAGTATATATTAAGAGATTGCTAGAGCAGATATCAGGTATAAGATGTAAGATACAAGATGAGATTAGATGATCATACCATTTGGGGTATTTATAGCCGAAGGTAGGTTTCCAAGAAGGCATAGCCGGCTGAATACTATTCCTGTTCTACCAACTGTGGCCTACGCACGTGCCATGCTGGTAGTTGGTGGGTAGGCAGCGGCTGACAGTGACCAGGCCTGCTGTGTACTATTCCTTTTCCACCAACTGCCGGCTATGCACGTGGTATGACAGGAGTTGGTGAGTAGGCAGCGGCTAATAGTGACATACAGTACAAGAGCATGCTGCTCGCCATACTGTTGTCAATGAGCTGTCGTGTCTCTGGTCAGATCTTTTGCCCATACCTCGTCAGGTACAGTACAAAAGATCCTCCAGTATCGTACGGACTGGCTTATTTGGGCGAGAGTATTCCCCCTCCCGCCTTTGTGCGGGATTGTTCCCGGCTTTGCTCATTCCTTCAGGTGACTACTGAATTATTGAGAGCTGTGCCTTGTGCGTGTAGCCTTGCTGCGCGGGTGGCCTTCCCTGATGGCTTGTATCCGCAGCTGCGGGAACAGGCGGAGTACTTCACCATTGGGAGGCATTTCCTGCGGGAACAGCTTGCGTACTGCGCGTAAGGACGTCACGTCTCTGAGCATGGTGGGTCCTGCGGATCCAGTTGGTTTCTGCGCAGACGTCTCTCTTCAAGGTGAGTCCTGCGGGTCCAACTGGGCTCTGCTGGGACCTACCTCTTCAAGTCCCCCCAGTCAAATGTTCTTCTCATGAATGTTTAATAAAGTGAGGTGAACTTTTGGACTTAAGCAAAGGGTTTTGAAAAGGGTTTAGTTTTAAGGTTTTCCATGGGGATTCTTCCCGCGGAAGTCCTTATGTCACTTGCAGAAATTCCCGACTTTCCTGCTTGATCTTTGGGTATGATGCGGGTAGGTCTGTAACCTCCTCGCAAGTCAGGAGCGTTGAGTCCCACTTGTGTGGATTCTCCATGAGGTTTTGGTAGTTTTGAACATAGTGATCAATTATATTGAAACCACCAATTCCATCTTGGAGCTTCAAACAATGTAGTTCTCGACGTTCCCGCTATGCGGGGATGTTATTCCCGTTTCCGCAAGCATTGCCCAGAAGATCCTTCTTGGTTTCAATTCCCTGCGGAGCGCTAGGTATGTGAAGGGTTTTGCCTTGACACTGTACCCGCACTCGTCTTACGGTTACTTTACTTCCAAGGTATTCCTGGCGTCAATTCCCTGCGGGTGCTAAGTATGTGAAGGGTTTTGCCTTAACACTGTACCCGCACCCGTCTTATAGTTACTTGGTCGCCGAGGTATTCCTGGCGTCAATTCCCTACGGGTGCTAAGTATGTGAAGGGTTTTGCCTTAACACTGTACCCGCACCCGTCTTATAGTTACTTGGTCGCCGAGGTATTCTTGGCTTCAATTTCCTGCAGGTGCTTAAGTATGTGAAGGGTTTTGCCTTAACACTGTACTCGCACCTGTCTTACAGTTACTTGGTTGCCAAGGTAAGGGGTATTTTCCCGCTTACTTTTGAATCTTTTTGATTTTTTGAAATTCGAAGAGTTGGTGAAAGGATAAGAACAGTCCAAACTGTTGAAACGTCGTGCGACGGTTTCTTCTGACTGTGTCAGGACGTGCAGGAAGTTATGGTGACGTGACAGCACATGGTCATTCCAGACGCTTTTTCAGGCGCGTGGGCGCGATTTTTCGGGCGCGTGGCCGCGAAATTAATGGCACGCGTCCTTTCAACAGCTGTTGCCAGCTTGCTTTTTGCCACGTGTCATAGTTTCATTGCACCTGCGATTTCTCTCTCTTCCGCATTAAATTCATCGCATTGATTGCGATTAGTATATAAAGGGGGAGAGGGTCCTTTGCAATCCACACTTTCACTTCTCTTCATCTTCTAAACGATTTCCGGCGAATACTCACCTTTTCAGTCGAGCATTCTCTTGAAATCGCTCTTTTTCATACATGCAAGATGTCTTCTGCTTACGATCTTGAGGCCACAGCCCAGGAGGCTGGGGTGTACGCCGAGAACCCGTCATCCACGTCCGACAAGGATGACAAGAGTACTGCTGGCGAGTGCCAGTGTGCTCTGCCTGTCGATCTGTATCAGTACATCGTCAGGAAGTTCATGCTCGAGTCTCTCGAGCCTGAGTTTCCTGAACCTCATCAAACGGTGTATGATGCCCCCAGAGGCAAGATCGGGGTATATGCCGCATTCTTTGTCTATGGGAATCTTAGGTTCCCCTTGACGAAGTTTGTGTACCGTGTTCTGGAGAGGCACGGTGTACACCTGACCGAGGTACACCCGATGGCGATCACAAAGATTCGCCACTTCGAGTGGGTGTGCCGGATTCTGGGCGTTGAGCCCTTCGTCGACCGCCTGATGACCTTCTACTCTTGGAGGTGCATCCAGGGGTGGTATACTCTGATAACCCGGATCAAGGGTTTGAAGATTTGCGCAACCGAGCGCAGTCTTCGTTCATGGAAGCGGGAGTTCTTTTATATCTCCGCTCGCGCCATCCCCCTTGCCATGAAGTTTAAGAATGGGCAAGCACTCCCCAGCCTTCACGCCTCCAACTACCAGGAGGCGGAATGGTTAGATTTCCCGAGTCCAATCTCCGGTTTACCGCTTTGCGGAGTCCGGGATGGTGATGCTCGGGATGAGCCGGGTGTGGAAGGATGCGGAGGCGCGAAAGATCCCGATCGTCCTTGAATACGGTTTGAACTCTGTTCCTTACGGTATGCTCTGTCTTCTTTGTTTATATAGGTTTGTCTTCTAACTGTTTTTCTTTTATTTCAGAGGGGAACGACTTGCAGTCGCTCCTGCATCCGCGGGAGGCTGATAGTCCCGCTCGGATGGGTACTCGTGCTCTAGATGAGAATGAGTTGCCCATCCTTGAACAGACGGCGGATCGGTTCGTGGAGGTCTACCCGCCAGGCCACGAGATCCTGAGCGCCAGGCGGCCAGGTAAGGCGTTATTCAACCCTCGACCCCTCAATGCTGAAACCTCTGCTGGAATTCCTCTAATCTTGTGTTCTGATGAGGAATCCGCAGATGGTCCTCCGTTGGTGCGGAAGAAGAAGGCTGCCGGCGGGAAGGGGAAGGCGAAGGTGGCCTCCACTGCCGATCCGGTGCCTCGGTCTGATTCAGAGACCGAGAGCGAGGAGGTGGCGGGGAACCCTGGTGGTGATAAGACCACTGCTCCGGAGGCTGCGACGACTGTCACCTTCGGAGAGCCCAGGATGACGACGGTGAGCGGCGTAAAGAGGCCGGCTCCATCGGGTTCGTCCCCGCCTGTCCGCACTTTTAGGCTCAAGAAAACCCGTAAGTACAAACTTCCTTTATTTTTGACTTCATAGCTTTCTATCATTAATACTTATCTTCCTTGTGCAGGCGTGGATGCTACCGCATTCCAGGGTGGAGCGGGGAGGAGTACCTCCGGACCCATGACGGTAGGCTTGGTCAGCCTACCTGAGGCGACGACCCAGGCGGCTGCGCCTGCTTCAGTTGGTTCAGTTGCTCAGCCAGGTGAGCCAACTGTTCCAACTGTGATGACATCACCGCCGGCTGTCAGTGCCATATTTACTGAATCTTTCACTGAGCCGGCGGTTACTTTTTCTGCGGACTCCGCAGCGGCGACCACGGTTGTGAGTTCACCTCCGTTGGTTTCTACTACCGCGGCGGCCTTCATGCCTCCGACGTCGGCAGCTACAGCCGACCCTTCAGGTATGCTTGGGGCTTCTTGCCAACCTCTGCCTCCTTCCCATCTTCCTGACCTCTTGGACGGATTTCCCTTGGGTTCAGGTGATGGGTTTGGCGGCTATCGGCCTGTTGTCGACCCTACAGGTGCGTAGGGTTCTTTTGGCCTTTTTTTTTTATATCATCTTTTCCTAACTGCTTTTTGTTTTTTGCAGTGTCGGATTCCAATGAAGTGTATGTTCCACGCTGGAACATCCGCCGAGGAACAACCCTTCGCACGCCTGTGGAGTGCGTGGAGTGGGCTCGTCACGCAGCTCCCAGCGGTGCGTTGGGGGAAGCTATGGCTAGCTACCAGGAGGGTAGGCTAACCAATGAGCTGCGGATTCTCCTGGCCCGGATGCAGCCGCGCGTCGAGCTGCTTTGTCGTAAAAACGACAAGTTAAAAGCAGCTCGCATCCAAGAAGTAGCTCAGGCGCGGGCTGTCCGGGAGGAGAACAAGAGGCTTACCGCAGTGGCTGCGAAAAAGGAGAAGGCATTCAAGGCCCTCGAGGTTGAAGTTCAGGCCCGTCTCGAGGCCCGTTCCAAGGCTGCCCAAGCTGTTAACGAACAGCTTCGGCTGGCTAAGGAAACTGCACGGAACGCAACCGAGAGGGCCACCAAGGCTGAAGCTGTTGCTGAGCCTTTACACCTCGAGAATGAGGAACTTAAAGCCAAATTAGAGGCGCTCCAACAGGCTCATGATGCCTTGGCGATGGAAGACGCCAAGAAGCTCCAAGAGATCTTGGACCAGAGGGGGGTGCTTGACCATACTGAGCGGAAGCTAAAGGGCGTTGAAGAGGCTGCGGCTAAAGAAGTGTTGCTTGCCAACCTCAACAAAAGTGAAGCCGAACGCGCCCGTAACCAAGCTCAAGCTGCCCTCCAGGAGGCTCTGGTTGCCAAGGAATGGCTTCTTCGAGAAGCGTTGTCTCAGGTAAGCTTAGCTTCATAATGTCTTCACGCTTTTCTTTGTAAATAGAAAAGGTTTTGATACTTGTATATTTTTTTTGTAGGTTGTGCATCGAGTCTTCACGGACACATCATACGACGATGCCATGAGCGCAGCCCTCAACGCTTCTCATGAGGATGGGGAAAAGGCCGGCTTCCTGCTTTGTCTAGGGTTCGTTGAGAAAGGCATCCCGCATTCCAACTTCCCTTTGTATGATGTGGATACTGAAGCTGTTTATGACCAAGCAGTGAATCAGTATGCCGCCTTCCCGCATCCGGTGGTGGAGAAGGTGAACGAAGTTGCTGCTGCTGATGATGGGCTAGCTATCCTTAAAGCTTTCCTTGAACCGCCACGCTCTACTGATGGTGCTGGTCCAAGTGGAAGTGGTCCTGAAGCTTGATCCTGAAGATCCCTTCCCACTGTTAGGATAGGTTTAGCTTGTATAGATTTATATTCTTGTAGGCGGGTAGTTACCCGGCCATTCTTGTAATGAATATTATGAAATATAAATCTTTGTGCGGGTAAGACCGCTACTTTCACTGGATGACTTGCTTTATAAACGTTATATGACTTGCTCATGCATACTTTAGTTTAAATTAGCAATTTTCCAAGTGTTTAGAATAAGTTAACCTTCGAACGTGGTAGATAATAGGTTGAAGTCTTGCTTCCTCCTTCGTGATTGTGCGGGTAGGACCGTCACTTGCACTCAGTATGATGGCTAAACTTTACCTATATCTGACGTGCGTGTAGGTTTTCCTCATCTTTTTAGAAATTTTCTAAGTGTTTAGAATAAGTTAACCTTTAAACGTGGTAGATAATAGGTTGAAGTTTTGCTTCCTCTTTCGTGATTGTGCGGGTAGGACCGTCACTTGCACTTAGTAGGATGGCTAAACTTTACCTACATCTAACCTGCGTGGAGGTTTTCCTCATCCTTATGTTAGAAATTTTCTAAAGTATTTTGAATAAGTTAACCGTTCGACGCGCGGTTGTCAATAGGTTCGGTTTCCTCTCATGATTTGTGCGGTTAGGACCGGCACTTTCATTTAGTTGGATGACCAAAGTTTACCTATGACTGACCTGCGTGAAGGTTTGCCGTTTTTTGGGTTTATGCGGGTTTTGCCGCATTCCCCACGCAACGACTTTCCACGTAATTATGCGGTGAAAACCGGCATCAGTGTTGAATAAATTAACCGTTCGACGCGCGGTTGTTAATAGGTTAGTGTTCAGTTTCCTCTATCATGATTCGTGCGGATAGACCGGCACTTTCATTTAGTGGGATGACTGAACTTTACCTTTAACTGACCTGCGTGAAGGTTTGCCGTTTTTTGGGTTTATGCGGGTTTTGCCCCCTTCCCCACGCAACGACTTTCCACGTAATTATGCGGTGAAAACCGGCATATCAGTGTTGAATAAATTAGCCGTTCGACGCGCGGTTGTTAATAGGTTAGTGTTTAGTTTCCTCTTATCATGATTCGTGCGGTTAGGACCGGCACTTTCATTTAGTGGGATGACTGAACTTTACCTTTAACTGACCTGCGTGAAGGTTTGTCGTTTTTTGGGTTTATGCGGGTTTTGCCGCCTTCCCCACGCAACGACTTCTTTCACGTGTATGCGGTGAAGACCGGCATATCCGTGTGGAAAGTTCATAAAGTATAAATGTAAAATCATCAGCGTCGATGTTCTAAGGAGAATCATTTCCATTAGAAGTGGCTCTGGGCCTTTTCTTTACAAATTTGGAATTGATCTACATGCAAACTGTGTAATTGAGCTCCCTTCCATGTTGTTGGGATGGGAGTGCCATCGAGCAGATATGCACCTGGTTCGGGATCTCGTTGTTTACGCAGTATGTAGTCTCCAACATTGAAGCTGCAATTTTATTCGTGTTTTCCCCAACTGGGGTTCTACACGCATCAGCCTGCTCAGCGTTCATTGCGCCACGAGGTGCGCGAGCGTCCCATCTCTGACAAATGCTTCGACCATGTCCTTTACGTCTGTGCATTCTTCAGTGTTGTGGCCTTTTGTCCTGTGAAAGTCACAGTATTTGCTCCGATCAGCATTGTGACGATGTCGGATTATTGGAGCCTTTGGCCATGGGAGCTCCTCAGTGGCGAATATCTCGGTGACGCTCTTGGTGAGTGGCGTCCATCTGGAGTTCTGGTTCGACTGTACGTTATCCCTTCCGCCTAACCGATGTTGCAAGCCGGATGAGGTGTCAAAGTTTTCCCTTGACTGCCAAATGCCTAGCTTCCGCTTTTTGTTTAGTCGGGCGGTAAGGACGTTGTTTTCCCTTGTTTTCTGGGTGTAGAGGTTTGTGCTCTATGGAAGATCTCTACCCAGTTGCTTCTCCGTTTCCGCAAAGCGTTTTGCTGCTGTCATGATGGCATCCCATGTGGATGGCATGTCATCTTTACCCGTTAAGGTGCGGATGAGCTCTGGGTCGTTCGCGTCCTGGATGAAAGCAGCGCGAACAAGATCTTCGCTGATATTACCCAGACTTAGCTTTTTTGAGTTGAAGCGAGTGATGAAGTCTGGCAAAGATTCATCTTCCTCTCGAATGCATTTGAGGATTGTCCATTGCTCTTCGGTATACTTTCTTTGTTGGCTGAAGTGTTGGCTAAACTTCTGTTGGAAGTCTGCCCAGTCGTAGATGTGGTTGACCGGTAGACGATCGAACCACGCTCTAGCTGGCCCAACAAGCGTCATTTGGAACATGTAACACCACGTAGGTTCCTTCCAACTACTGACGGTTGCCCCCGCTATGAACCTGTTCAAATGATCGTCTGGATCAGATATACCATCATAAGTGCCGATGTTGGACATCTGTTTGGCACTTTTCGGGACGATTGCTTCCGCAATATCCCTTGCAAATTTGGACGTTCCCGCCTTTGCAGCAGTTGGTGTAAATGTTTTGGAGAAGTCACGTGGGTTTCCACCCGCGTTTTTTGGTTTGAAGGTTTCTCCAAAATGCCTTCTCGGTTGGGAGTCCGTTTCCTTACGCTTCCCTTTCGCCCTATGACGAGGGTTTGCGTCACTATCGGATTCCTCCGAATCATCGTCAAAGTACTCTACGAATTCATCAGCCTGTTGGAGTAAACGTAAGCGTTCGTCCAACTCAGCTTGGAATTCTTTTTGACGTGCTTCTGCCCACGCTTTAACTTCATCGAGTGTTTGGCGGGGGAGCCTTGTTCGTTGTCTCTCTAACTGGATATCGGTGAATCCCAGTGAGCGATTATTTACTGCACTTGCCCCAGCTTGGGTAACTGGGGTAGTGTTCGTAAAATTTACTGCACTTGCCCCGGCTTGGGTAACCGAGGTAGTGTTCGTAAAAACTGTGTAGTCGCCGGTATTCCCCCCAGTAGCTGGGGTTGTGGTTACCGGAGTTTCTTTAACCATCTTTCCAGAAGTTTGAAAAAACTGAAAAGAAATGAAGTTCTAGCTTTTATGCACGGATGGCGCCAATGAAGAAACACTAATCAGCCTCGGGCAGATTACGGATAATCTGGGGGTTAAATAGATGTTTCCCACGAGGGGTTAGATCCAGCAAAGATGGTTCTTCTGATAACCTGCAAAACAGACACCGTGAGCTCGTCACTGAGAAGGGGGGGGGGGTTCCTCCTTGTGACCACCCTCCGGCGTGAGAATCAGACTAGATTGCTCTTGAATATAAGTATATATTAAGAGATTGCTAGAGCAGATATCAGGTATAAGATGTAAGATACAAGATGAGATTAGATGATCATACCATTTGGGGTATTTATAGCCGAAGGTAGGTTTCCAAGAAGGTATAGCCGGCTGAATAGTATTCCTGTTCTACCAACTGTGGCCTACGCACGTGCCATGCTGGTAGTTGGTGGGTAGGCAGCGGCTGACAGTGACCAGGCCTGCTGTGTACTATTCCTTTTCCACCAACTGCCGGCTATGCACGTGGTATGACAGGAGTTGGTGAGTAGGCAGCGGCTAATAGTGACATACAGTACAAGAGCATGCTGCTCGCCATACTGTTGTCAATGAGCTGTCGTGTCTCTGGTCAGATCTTTTGCCCATACCTCGTCAGGTACAGTACAAAAGATCCTCCAGTATCGTACGGACTGGCTTATTTGGGCGAGAGTATTCCCCCTCCCGCCTTTGTGCGGGATTGTTCCCGGCTTTGCTCATTCCTTCAGGTGACTACTGAATTATTGAGAGCTGTGCCTTGTGCGTGTAGCCTTGCTGCGCGGGTGGCCTTCCCTGATGGCTTGTATCCGCAGCTGCGGGAACAGGCGGAGTACTTCACCATTGGGAGGCATTTCCTGCGGGAACAGCTTGCGTACTGCGCGTAAGGACGTAACGTCTCTGAGCATGGTGGGTCCTACGGATCCAGTTGGTTTTTGCGCAGACGTCTCTCTTCAAGGTGAGTCCTGCGGGTCCAACTGGGCTCTGCTGGGACCTACCTCTTCAAAGATCAACTTACCAACATCGGTAGTGAGGAGCAAGATGAGAAACAGCTCATAACAATGTTCCAAATGCTATTTAGATTTAAGCATAGATCCGCCAGTTGCAGCGTTGCCACCATCACTTTTGCGAATAACCGTTATAATGACCCTGCATAAGCAACAAATTAACCTCTTAGGCAAAAAGTTAGAACTCAAGATTTTAAATCAACAATTCCAAAGGAAGACGCACTAGAATTCTGAGAGAACATTCCATATGCAAAAAATCAAGAAGTGTTCTTAAGTCTTAATGCTCGCTTATCCTGGAGACTACAATTGTCTTATTTTTAATCATGTTGAACACATAAATTACTTAGAGGGATCGGGGTGCGTGCGGCAACCCCATCAGGTAGGGCGGGGGGCTAGTTGATCCGGCTGCTTGTTGCCGATGGAAATAGTGATGAATTCGAGAAATCAAGCCGTAGGTAACGGCTATAAAGCCGTCAAAAAAAATTGAAAACAAATTTTACTTGATTAATATACACCACATCAACCATTTTTATTTAACAAAACTCAAGCATTAATATATCAAACTAGCGTTTCACCCGGCGTGTTGCGCCGAGGCAGGTCGGTAAAACCCAGGCAATGGTAAAACTCAAGCGTTATCGATCGCAAGTGTTGAGGCGGTAAGTCGACGCGAATTCGATCAGTTTAAGTCACGTGTGTTATTGTACCGGAACTAAAGCCAAAATAAAAAATAATAATAATAAAATTTGAGGCAGACCAAGTGGCGTCGGCCGATAAAACTTGGGTGTTGGTAAAACCCTACCGTTGTCAATCTCGGGCGTTGAGACGGTGAGTCTACGCAAATTTGGTTGGTTTCTGTCACGTTCATTACGGTACCGAAACTAAAACAAAAACAAACAACAAAATCGGCATTAGGTTAGTTTTAGCTACGTTTGTTACGGTACTGGCACTAAAACAAAACAAAATTGATATCCGATCGGTTTTCGTTATGTTTGTTATGGACCAAAACTAAAATAAACCAAAAAGGACAAATAAGGTGTTCGTCCGGTTTTCGTTACGTTTGTTACGGATTAAAACTAAAACAAACTAAAAGGGACCAATAAGGTACCACAAAGTTGCCTAGCTAGGACTTTGCAGCACCAAACTTTGTAATTGTATTATATAATAATTTCTACTAAGTATCTCTAATAGGAGATTCTTATGTGTTTTTAGAAGAGAGATAAAGTGATGTGGAAGAGAGAGATGATGAGGTAGAGGAAAGAAGGTGAGATAAGATTCTTGTGAAAGAAACTCTAATATGTGTTTGTGAGAGAAGATTGAAGAGAAATGAGAGAGAAGAGAATAGAGAAATGGTATTTTGGTGGGCCAAGTGCTATGTAAGCACCCAAAAACACCATAAGAATCTATCTATTGGTAAGAATATTTTGCATTCCACCTCATGATTACGAAGATATATACCTATAGTAGCCTCTTGTTTCTCTACAATCATGTCAAAAAATGCCGAAGAAAAAGACACGACAACATAAGAAAACATACACGTAGCTTGAGATCATGGGAAAGGTCACGAGGTTCTACTGGAAGATTATTTCGTTGACGATTCAAAATACAGCGAAGCGACGTTTGAACAAGGCATCTTGTTTTGACACGTTTGTTTACGAAAATTGTAAGCAATATAGAAGCAAAACTTGAATGATTCCAAGAGGGCCAACATGCGAGAATGAAAAAGAGTTTTATGACTTTACGAAAATGCACACTGTCCGTTAAATAACTCGCAACCGATAATCCTCTCGAATAATACAAGTATAAATCTATCCCTGAAAGGAATTCGCGTGAATGCCTGTAGTTTTCCTGTGATGTCGTAATTCATTTATACGGCAGTGAGTTTCTACATAGGCCGACAAGCCACAACACTGTGGTTTTGTATCAAGCACATGAATATAAACACCACCTTCCTTGGATGACGGGTAACCTTGACTGTAAACATCTTACATGGAGAAGTTGTCTTATGGAGTTATGAGGTCAATATATGAGAGGTGATCACCAATACTTGACGCGCATGCCTGAAGCACTATTTATTTATTTTATTTCAATTATACACCCAATATCCAAATACAACCAACAATTCAAATATATAAATATAAGCTCAAATTATAATTATCTTGATTATATCCTAAGGTCTTGTCTACGTGTCTAACTTCAATCTTCAATACAAGCAACCTGTATATGCGTAGAAAATGGTTTTTGTCAACATAAAGTTGAGTGAGAATATCACCAGTTTTGACACAACATTATAAATAGCATAACGTGATAAGTTCGGTAAATATAATCAAACCGTAAATAAGTATGTAGACCGTTGCCAAGCGAATCGGGCGTTGGTCACTAGCGGGAACACCCACTATATGAATGATTGAATAGTAATCCCAATATACGAATGATTGAATGGTAACACAAGTAAGCAAGTAGCACGTATGTTTGATTAAATCACTCACAATAACACGTATGCATTTGTTTGAATGTATATATAGTATGAAATATGGATGCGTACGCATATGTCCCCAAAACATTTAGAAAAGTTGTAAAATAGGAGAATGATAAACTCACCTTAGATTAATGACGAACGAATATAAATATGAATAAGCGAGCTAACGAATAAGCTAGTCGTCCACTACATGTCAAACGATATAAGCAATTCAGAATCTGATATTTTAGGATATAATAATATAAGTAAAAACGAACTCGTTGCCGCTAGAATCACTCTAAACGAACGAAGTTATGTTTGTTTTAAGATTTGAGCGAGCTGCAACTGACCAGAATCCGAACAACGATTCGGAAGTTGGGTTTTGGTTAGTAACCTTAAAATTTCATTACGAGAATAAAAGTTTTCTGGACCGAACGTTGAATCCGACCAGAAGTATGAGAAAATGTTAAGTCAAACTAGTTGACTATTTTGTCCTTTAACGAGTTTTAAATGATTGGACCAGTCAACACCCTTCAACCACCGAAATTGATTGAAGGTTATTGACTAGGGAATATATATA
Organism: Bidens hawaiensis; assembly: GCF_021521415.1. Taxonomy (NCBI): domain Eukaryota; kingdom Viridiplantae; phylum Streptophyta; class Magnoliopsida; order Asterales; family Asteraceae; genus Bidens; species Bidens hawaiensis. Next base: position 99,345 of record NW_027497289.1, on the reverse strand, counting down.
TGAATGATTTCTATGTTTACAACTTACCCGGAAAGTGAAAGAATCAACAGAAAGGATAAGTCAAAGGTCCAAACGTATGCAAAGTCAATTAGTTATGAACGTATCTTCAACCAAATAAGCAAAAATCGAAGAGTTTGAGGAGGGACAGAGGATGTGATGACTGAGAAGGCTCCTCTAGGGTTTAGGGATGATATGTGGCAGAGATTATGAGTCTTGTTTATATAAGAATAGCAAAAACGAACCATATTTGGAAGATTTACTCGTTTAAGTAACAAAATACGATTTTAATGAGAATATCGATGTAATAAATCAAAGATTTCGTGATTTATCAGTAATTTAAGAATATGGACTTGTATTTTAGTTATAATCCTTTTCTTGGACCTTAATTTACTCGATTTATGCCAAAAATAAGCGATTTGGATGCTAAAAACAAATTAGGAAACAAAATAAGATATTTAATGAGAAAATCTACTACAATAACTAACAAAATTTGGGTTGGACACCAAGAAAATGAAATTGGACCAGCTATAACATTTCTTGGAGTTTAAGTTTCGTTAATTTAATCGAAAATAGGAAAGAATTGGCAAAACTAGTCCCTGTAGTTCCCGAAAATGATATTTTTAGCCGTTTTAAGCGATTTTAAAGGTTTCTAAGGGCTATTTGGCATAATTGAAAGTTATGAAATTATAAAATAAGTTAAACCAAGTTTAATACCAACAAATACAAGTTTTAAATAGTTTAAAAGATCCGAATTACGTTCCCGAATCTGTTTAAACTTAAACGAATACATATACTAAAAATCTGAGATGTTACATCACCCACCCAAGGGAAACTCAACTTGGGTGGGATCGGTTCGTTTGCCATATATTTAATCTTTCTAAACCGATAACGAGATCGTTTACTGTCATATTATCTGTTTATTATTTATTCGGTCGTTTGATTTCACCCCACCCGTCACAGTCCTTTATAAAGAACAAATCCGTTCGTTTGTCGGATCCAATTTCGGGACCTACAATTGGTATTAGAGCGGGTTTGAACAACTAATTCAACTCTGTTCTTTGTATTTGGGTTATATTTCTTCGATTACCTGAACCGAGACGTTAATTTCTTGAAGACCCGTTGAAGTTTTGAAAATAAAGTTGGAAATAATAGTGCTAGAAGTTCATCTTTGTAGATCCGACGTTTCAGGATGGTTCCGCCATGCGCTGAAATTCTGGTGAGCCTGCGGTTCTTCTCCGGTGACGATTCTAGAGATTGGAGATGTACACATCAAACTCCGATATTCAGTTTGGTGAGTGTCGGTTGTCTCTGATTGTTTTGCAAATGTGGGATGAAGACAGTGGTTGCGGTTTTGGTAGCCGAAAATCGGTTTTCTGGTGGGTCGATGATCTGTCTCGTTTTTCATATTGTTGGTGGTTATGAACCACAATGGGAGCTGGTAGCGGAACTTGCGGTTGTAGAAGTGGCGGGGTGGCCGTGGTGATAGGGGTGGCCATGGCACCGCTGCACCGGTGACGATGGAGGTAGCTGGAGTGGTGGTGGAGATGATGGTGCTAGCGGTGGTGGTGATGCTAACATGGATGCAAATAATGGAGTATGGCGGCAACAACGTCTGATGACTGACCGACCGGAGCACACGATAATTCCGGCAAATGCGGAGCTGGTGACCGATTTTCCAGCAGGACCTAACATGGAAGCGGCTGGTTAAAATAGATGCAGCTAGGGTTTCAGCTGGGCCTGGTTTATTGTGTTGGGCCTAATTAAAATAGAAGCCAGGCTGACTCTGTGTTGGGCTTGCCATGCTTTGGGCTGGTCATGATTCTGGTCCAACAGTTATTTTTGGTTGAGTGTTTCTCTGTTTGACCAAACTAAAAAGTTAATATTGATTGGGTTTTTCGTCAAAAATAAAAAATAAATTAAAAAATAAAAAATTAATATCAAAAGTCAAGGGGATGATTGTAAGGCCAATAATATGTGACTTGCGATATTAATATGACGAAACCCGTTAAGTATATTATGGTCAAGCTAACAATTAAAGTGAGCGTGAATTCCGGATCAGAGACGAGAACTTCGATGCTCGCGTTTAGCTTCAACGGAAAAACGCTTCTAGAATAATATTGTTTTTGCTCTAAATATGTCACATGTTGTCTTTGTACGTGTATTTCCATGGTGTAAATCACCCACCCAAGGGGAGCTCACCTTGGGTGGGGTCGGTTCATTTAATATATTAATCTTTTTATCGATTACGGGATCGTTTGTTTATTATCTCTATATTATTCACTCGATCGTTTGATTTGTCGCACCCATCTCGATCGTTTATCAAGAACAAAATTTGTTCGAATGTCGGATCCGGTGTCGGAACCTGCAGATATATTTCTTTTTTTTTTCTAAAGTTAGTTTACAAAGAGGAGTTTGAGTAATTAATTATGGGAAAAAACTTTTTTTTTCTTTTGTACCGTTTAAAAACAGCAATAACTTTAGATTATTATTGTTGTTGTTGTACAGTTGTAGTAATTGAGCTTGTCTGTTTTCAGTCTTGATTAATGGATCTCTTCTACCCAGACCAAATCGAGGGACCTTGAACAATTATTGGCCAGGTCTTATAGAAAACGTTTTATATGACCTTGAGTGGGGGGCTTAGCCCCCAGTGCAGTGGCGTTTAATGTTTCAGCTGGATCGGACAACGACATAACTGTTCTCCAACAATCTTCATTATACATACGAGGCAACTTGTAAAATATCTTAAACTTATTACTCATATGTGTCTATTACTTTGTGTACATGTTTGTATGGAGAGGAGAATAGAATTTAATATTCCGATTACAAGCACCTTGTATTGTAAGCCCGTCTGGTGGGGTTTATGTTCTCTATACATATATCCGATTTGCATGAATTTGGCATTCAAAATCCACATCAATCCGTGTCATGTTTTTACGAATCTTGAACAAGAAAGTTTCTGTAAAATATTTAATTATGTATATATTGTTCTATGAATAAGATTCTCCAAAAGAAAATATATACTTTGTTAAAATATCCTATATGCTTGTGAAGGGAAAGAAAAGAATCTCATATGTTGAACCAAACTAAACTGCAGGAATATTATATAAAACATAAGTTTTCATTTGCACTGCAACTACCGTTCATTACAATAGGCATCAGATTACTTAACCGAAAAGACAACTAGTAGGCATATTATCGACCATCAATCCTTATCCAAATTAAAGCCCAAGTTATTCTAAGTAAACTGCGATGTTTCTTATTACATGACATTGCAGGCGTTAACGTTGTCATCGTTAAACATGTTACTAACTTTATCATCCCCCCGATGAGTGACATGAGTAATTCCATGCTTATCGCCAATATTGTATCCATGTCTGTAGTAATTGTAACTTTGTTTGTATTCATTAGTCGTGTCCTTGAAGTAGTTGCTAGAGGATGTGAAGTATAGTGGTGGATTGGGGTAAGGCCAAAACTCCGCCCTCTTTCCCGCCCTCCTCACTGCTTTTAGAACCTTGTTCCGATCCACATATCCAGTCACGGTTACCTTCTCGAGTTCTAGCTCCACCTCCACCGAATCCACACCTACTTCAACAAAATCATAAAAGTCTGTACTGACTCGTAAAACCAATGTTTTTATAATCGGACAGGTCATCAAATCAACCTTCTTATCACTGTTGAGTTGGTCGATTGGTAGGTCAGACCGGATTTAAAAATGGATTGATATCATAATTAATTTAATTTAAATATATGAATATATAACGAAACTAAAATAAAATATAAAGATACTTTATAATATTTGAGGAGTCATATTATTAGGCTGAGGGGTGTGGGGCGCTAACCGGGGCGCTAGAGCCCCTCCGCTCGCGCCCCGGGGCGCTAACCCCACACCACAGGGGCGCGAGCAGGGGCGCGAGCGGGGCGCGAGCGCGGAAATCCAGGCAGGCGTGAGGCTGGTCGCGGGAGAAGAGAGATAAAAGGTGTCTTGGAGTTCGAAAAAGAGCCGTTGAGGGGTGTGGAATTAATTAAAAAATATATATTAGCTGGAGCCCCTCCACACCAGGGCCAGGGGCTCCAACGGGGGCTCCAACACCCCCCTAATCCAGTTTCTCTCTCTGCCACACGTCATAATATTATTGGCTGGAGCCCCCACTAGAGCCCCCATTAGAGCCCCCCACACCCCTTAGCCTTATGAAGTTTAAATAAATAAAATAAAGAATTTAAAGAAGTAAATATACTATTAAATTTTATTTTGGAATGAAAATTAAAAGATTTAATACACTGGAATTAGGTTCGACCACCCGGTCCGATTCCAATCTGACCAATAGGCGACCGATTCAATTTAAAGCGACTCAACATCTACACAACCGGACTGGATATTTGTTAGGTTTTATTAACGGGCCTAAAATGTTCCCATAATTTAGCGAGAACTTTGTGTATTTTATAAATAGAAAGCAAGTTACATTTATACATTTAAAATTACCGAATTTTTATACTAATATTTTTTTAAAAATAGTGATGTGGCATAATATTTATTATTCATAATAGTTATTTTAAAATAAAACTTTTAAAAGAAAATATCAATTTTCAAATTTGTACATAATTTTTTATATAGCCATTTGTCCATTTTTGCATATGTGTAATCTGATGTGGGGGTGGCTAGCTAGCATGACAACAACGAGTGGTATGACAATTGACAAAAATTGTAAGTTGATATCTATTTTGCACTACTTAAAACTAAGAAAAAGTGTGCAGTTGATTTATATTTCATGCGTATATACCTCTAAGCTTGTAGATGGCACTTCTGACTACCCGCTCGCATCCGGTGCAACACATCCTGACTTGAAGCTCAATAGTCTATAATAATTATAGCAAAGTTTATAAACATAGTTGAAATACAAATTACAAGATGCTGATCCCCACTTTTTACACCCCAACAACAAAAGGTGAATATGGTTCTAGCTTCTAATATCTCCTTTGCTCATTCTCTTACCTTCCTTTAAGCATATTTTTAAGATTTAAATATAACGATAATTAATTTAGGTGCGAAAAGAAATTAGCAAACCTGTAAAGAAAGAGGTCGTCTACCCTTTGGCATGGCCTCGTGTTTGTGGTATTCTTTGGTAATTTTGTTGTTTGCTTGATAGCTAAAGCAGTAGTTAATGACAGCGGAAATGAATGATCCAAATAGACTTTCAGATCGCAGGTTTGCCATATGTAAAGTTTTTGTTCGAGTTTAAAAGGCGTGTTGATCGGGAATGGGTAAAGAGATGAGGAAACCTAGTCTAGAAGATATTCAAGTCTGAGATGTTAGAGAAGGCATCTCTAGCTTCCTTGATCAGTTTTGATCCTTTGTGTTGGTATTATGTTCAATAAAGAGTTGTGTTTGTGTTGCTTGATTGTAAGTTCACACATGCCCACAGGGAAAGAAAAGAAGATCATGGGAGCTTTACTTATACTATATTGGATATATGTAGACATGGACGTGGGAAGCAATGTTAAAAAGTACCTTTTTTATGTGAGGAATTGCATCTAAGCCACGGGATAATATTCATAATCTGTTGTTTCATCAACCCCCTTGAATTACTCAGTACATAAGTATCAGATGCAATCCCTGAATTAATTATTTGGTACAAAAGTATCTTATGCGAAGTAGATATTGAAGTGACCGAGCCCACAGTTCATGAAACATGTTACCGGACCTTAATTACTATTGTCTATATTAAGTATTTTGTGATTTTCCGTTTATCTTTAAGTTCATTTTTTAAACTAGGTTAGAAAACCGTGTATTACACCAGTTGAATAAAGAAAACTCGAGTTTCAAATTGAAATCAGTTTCCTTTAATTTTGTAACTTATAAATTTTATATATTACAAAGTGACGAAAGATGAAATAAGAGAATCGTAAAAAATAGGTTGAGCTTAAAGAACTGTGATATATGTGGGCATTTGATAGTTATTTATATATTATGTATACATTTTTTAGTGTGTGGCTTTTCTTTGAATTTCAGCATATCTTTTCTTTCAAAGAAATTAACAAATAATTAGGAAATAAAACATGTATAATGATAATGTATTTTATATTGATATTTTTCACAGTTCGATATATACTTTATTTAATAGAAAGAAATTATTGTCTAGAACTCTAGATTATTGTACACAAATGCGTTTATTTATTCACTTTTTATATAAATATATATACGTACCAATCAAAATTAACATTTTAAAGAACATTTTATTGCAAAGAAAAATACGGATATTATTAGGTAAAAATGTGGGAATAAACATCTTAGGTGTCTTAAAAACGTGCGACTTGGCACAACCGTATTTTTATTTATTACTTAGAAAATATTATTCAATTTTAAGATCCATTACAGTTTTTCATTTTTTTCGAATTCTTATAATCCCGAACCAAACAAGAAAAGTTTCGGGATCGTAACTCATAAATCAGGCTCCAAATTCAAGTTTTTCGGTTTTAACATCTTCTTATAACGCGTATTCTCTTTTTAGGATAGTAATAATTCTATTACTTTGATGGTAATTTTGTAACTTGAATGGGATTAATTAGTTAATATTATGCTTGGAACGTGAGTGCTGACAAATTCGACGTACAGTAAAAAGGAAAACTTGGATGGAATATGGGATCGAGTTAAGGAACAAATGGAGAAATTAAAAATTGTTGATATCACATCACGAGAGGAAACCAAATATATTCCCTAAAAATCTCTCTTTTTTCAGGCATCTTTTGGAAAAAACTATAACCCAACAGCCACCATCATTATCTAGCAATCTGAAAACAACCACCAACCACCACTCGATAAATATATATATTCTCCTGCTTCACCACATTTATATACACATGCACACATCTAATACACGTTATGCACACCCTACATCCTGTGCAATATTTGGCATGTCGATCCGTGTTATCTATCGAACAAATAAATCTACATAACGTACATCCATTTTGATACTTCTTTAATTTGTAAAGTAGAACAAGTCTAGAGCCATCAATAGTGCGTATATAACATAATGATGGTAGATTTTTAAAAATAAAATAAAATAAGAAGGTGAACAATAAAGTGATATTTCAAATACAACTTAGTTGAGGCATATAGTTTATTTAAAGTTTATTCGCGCCAAGTGTTAGTTTGAAGTAATAAGTACATGTTTTTATATATACTTCGTAGTGGAAATCTAGTCACTATTTACTTATAGATATTTATGAAATTTCATGAGAATTTGATTTGTCTTCATTAATTTTTTATGTAAAGTTTAACGGGAGATTATATTCTATTTACAAAAGTCCGGAATAACATTTTCTTGTCTATATGATAAAATTTCAAAGCTCTATACAAGACGGGGACAATAGGAACCTAGAGAGGTGATGATGGCAACAATTAATATGTGGTATAAACGATTAGGTCATGTATCAATTTCTATATTTTTTCATGTTAGTTTTTATTAACGATGTTCCTTTTAAATTCAAAGGTGTTTGTGATTCTTGTGTTAAAGCAAAATTTGTCGATCATTTTACAATTAGCAGTACTACAATGGCAAATGCTTGTTTGAACTTATATATTGTAATATGTAGGGGGAATATCGCACACCCTCTTTACAAGAGCATGTTATTTCCTAGCAGTAGTTGCTGATCTTAGTTGGGTGATATGTAGGTGAAAGAACGTGTTTTAAGTGTTTAATATTGTGTGTTTTAATTGTTTATATGTATCGAACATGAGTACGAGTGGTTTTATGATTACAGGTGCTTGGAGTTTAAGGAACTAATTTGGAGTACTTAGGTTAAGGAAAGAGATCAAGTTACGGATGGAGGAATGCAATCGGATGTTCGAAACGGTGAACAAGAATAAAGAAAATAAAAAATTGTGACTTGGTATTGTAGCAGCTGTAAGCTATGGCTTCCAGACCGTAGCTTATGGCGTTTTTTGTTGTTTGTGTGACCGTAAGTCAGTGACCAACGGCCAGGCCGTAAGCTACGGTGGCCAGGCCGTAGCTTACGGTCTGACCTGATGGGAAAAGAGAATTTATTATTTTTCTTTAATATTTAAGTCGAGATAAACCCTAGAATGATTATTTTTATTATTCTATCATCCTTGGGTGTTTTAGAGCCGTCAAACACCATCATAAGGCCTTTTGATCGTAATAACCATCCATACTGGCAATCTTCCAACCAAGAGTCAAGATATTTAAGATGCATATGCTAGGCTAAAGCCTCTATGACCATCTCCGGGCATAGGGTTGTGTTTCTGGCTAGACTTTTGGAACTTTAACCTTCTTTATTGAATTTGGATTCGGTTAGTCGAATCATTATGTTTGCTTATGTGGTTGAACAGTTTTTTGTAATTTAATACTGTAACATCTAGGAAAAACCCATATTTATTTTGGGTTAAAGTTGCCAATTTTGAAAAGTTGAAGGATTAAAAATAATTTCAAAGGCAAGTAAGGGGAAGAATGAGATAATGAAAAACAAAGCAATTCTTATGTTAAGGTAATAAGAAAAAATAAGATAATAAAATAAAGGCGTTTTATTTTAAGAAAATAAGAAATTCCATCCCACATGGAAAGATGAAAGAAAAGGTAAGCATTCCACATGGGTATAAATAAGGAAAAGATACTTTCATCCCACATAGAAACAAACAAAGAAATGGAAGCTCTTTATAAGGAAGCAAGTTTCCATAAAAATGTTTTAATGTGGCTAACCACTCTCCATAGTCTTAGCGGAAGGTGCGAAGCACCCGACGCGCACGGACTCGGACTCGGGTGATGGGCATAATGTGGCGCACTTGGCACTTCGCACGCTCGCATCGCCGCGAGCCGCATAAGGGCCGCTTTAGTATTTTTGGAAGATGGAAATATGATCAAGAAGTGGCAAGTTATCAAAGACGAGGGACTAAAAATAAAAATCTGAATTCTGGAACCCATCGCGCTACGCGATGAGCCCAGCCTCAAGACCATCGCGCTACGCGACGGCCTGTGATGACGCAGCAACACGTGTCGCAACCAGGGGACACGTGGCAGACGCTAGGGCTGAGTTAGTAGCCACGCGTCGTTTCTCTGACATTGCGCTACGCGATGGCTTAAGACAATGGACCATCGCGCTATGCGATGGATCCCAAACTCGGCTATAAATAGGAGGGTTCACGGCATTCACCACTCACACCTCCAACAACACATGTCACACACACTAGCCTCGGTTTGCGTGCCGACCTCGTGGAACGTGCCAAGCTCCGAAGCTCCGACGGTTTAAGTAGTAGTACGCGATATAAAGTTGAGGTGCTGCTCGATCAGTCATAGGCATTTAACTCCAAACACCTGTACGAGGTAGGGGTTCTGATTAAGATATTATTTTATTATTATAATAATAGCTTAAACCATGGTCGGGGTATAGCCCGAACCTTGATTACTGATAAGCATAATATAACTTTTCATAAGCAAGGGTTAGAGTTAAAATATTGTTTCTTCACGATTAAGAAACGTAACCATTTACTTGCAAAGGTTATAGTTAAATAGTATTTCTTACTAATTAAGAAATATACTATTCATTCACAGGTTATAGACAAAGTAATGTTTCTTCTTGCAGAAGAAACCTGGTATAAATATTTCTTCCTGAAGAAGAAACCTGAGATATAATTAATAAATAAACAAAGGGACTAAATGTCCACATGTTTTGTACAAATAAATTATCAATTTTACAGCTATACAAAACAGACTATGGGGTGTGAAGCTAGATCGTTGATCTAGATATTTATACAAATGTTATACTCGTACTATAGGTCCGAGATAACAGCCAATCAATCAATCTGAAAGATGAAAACAGAAACAGGAATCAGTAACAGAAACTGATTTACAGACAGGGGTTAGTAACCGAAACTGATCAACATACAGGAATCAGTATCAGAAACTGAGTACAATCATAACAGGTGAATACGCCCTAAACTTTTACAACTCTTTTAGAGTCTGAACTGTTTGCATGGGATTTACGAATCCTTAAAACTTTGTGCTACAATAATGAGAAACGGGCATACTCAAATTAAGAGTATACATGTGTCTGGATCCATACATACATGGTGACTCGGATTTCCCCGAGGCCATGCATATCAACAAACATGCCTCTGGTAGTCTACGGGACTGATCAGAGAAATGATATTGCGTATATAATTAATTGTACATGTACTTAGGATAATTGTAACCCAATTGAGTTGGGTGCCTAATGAGTATTGTTACAAAGGTATTGTTATTGTTTACACACTGGTATTATTGAGTCAGCGTCATTCACCGGCTGTGTGCTGACGTATTTTTCCCCACATTTCAGGGAAAACTGTAAAGGATATAACTGACAGGCAAGACTGATAGAAGATTGGAGACATAGTCATTAGAGGTGATCTGATGGCTCAGATATTTTAGTTAAATATTGTAAAGAATCATATTTTGAAATAACAGGTATTGAAATAACAAAACGGGTATTCTGACCCGACATTTTATAAATGAATATTTTAGGCTTCCGCTCATATTTTGTCAAATATTGAAATGGGTAATTGAACTCATTATTTTATATAAATAAAGATTAAAATTTTAAAGACTTCCGTTAATAAACCCGCAACTATGATATATTTTCAAAACTGGATACCAACTAACGGGCGTCCCACCCAGGCCCTAAGTCGGGGTGTGACAAATACTTTGAAGTTTTATCAGTTAATTGATTTGTGGACATCAACTTTTAGGATTATGTTCTTAGAGTATTAACCCGCTTATCTTTAACCATTAAGCCGATTGCATTAATTAAACTTAAAAATTGGTAATCATTTAGGTTATTATTCATCCTCAAGAATCAAGACATTTAAGATGCATATGCTAGGCTAAAGCTTCCGTGACCATCTCTGGGCCTAGGGTTGTGTTTGTGGCTAGACTTTTGGTACTTTAACCTTCTTATTGAATTTGGATTTGGTTAATCGTTCGGTTAGTCGAATCATTATGTTTGCTTATGTGGTTGAACAGTTTTTTGTAATTTAATGCTTTGAAGTTTTATCAGTTAATTAATTTGTGGTCATCAACTTTTAGGATTAGGTTCTTAGAGTCATTGGCCCGCTTATCTTTAACCATTAAGCCGATTGCATTAATCAAACCTTAAAATTGGTAATCAATTAGGTTATTATTCATCAAAACCAATTGTTCGGACAAAGTTCTGACAGTCAGTAAGGTCAAATATTTAATCTTTTGATTATAGGTATAAACAAACGAATTTTACAAGTAAGTTTAATCAACCAGTCTAGTCTGCTTCACAACCTGAACCCTGGAGTCTGGTTATCTTTCTAATATAGTTTTGCAATCAAGGAGTAATCGTGTCTTAACAATCAAATCTTTGAAACCTCTTGACATCGTTTGCCCACTTTAATTAATTGATAAGTCTTGATTAACATTTTTCACTGATTTCCTGTGGATTCGACACATCACCTGCCCTTTCTAGTAAAGGTATTTTATAAATGTTTTTCATTGACCGCCTTTCAACATCGATCATTGAGTCATATGGGTTTTCCTACTCAAACACGAGCGTGAAGCTAGTACCCGTTTAATTGATTTTCATAAAATGGTGTCAGTCCGATATGAAAAGAACATAAAAAGAATAAGGTGTGATAATAGAGGAGAATTCATGTCCAATAGTATGCTTGATACTGTGCTAGGAGGTATCGTGTTAGGAACCATGCGAATGGTGGAGTACTAGTGGAACGAAAGCACCACCAACACCTCTTTGAAATGAAGAAGACCCTAAGATTAATATTTAGAGCTAATCTACCAATTAGTTTTGGGGACAATGTGTACTAGCAGCCACTCACATTATGAATCAGCTCTCTATGATTCAAGGCTAGTCTACCTCTTCATTTATTTCTTCTTCCACAAAGACTTTGCCTTCGAGACTTCTAACATGTTGTACACGTTCCATTACATTCAAATGTTCTTTTAAGCAAATGCACATTTACATCAACATTAGAGTGTTCCTCGTTCTACGGATCAATAAAATCCTACCACCAAAAGATAATGTGGATTCCGAAATTACTATAAAAGTTTGAACGCTTAGTAAATCAAGGATCGTAGAAGTTTCCTTTCTCTCTACCAAGTTAAAATATCATTTTCTACCAAATCTTCTGGGCACATATTGGGTAAAAATCGGGTCCACCATATATACTGAGATCACAAGTTGGGGTATTACCCATTTTTCTTTACTGACATTGTTTTTGAAATCTTTAAAAAAAGTTACGAGTAAAGTGCCAAAATCCTCCTTGAGGTTTGATTGATTTTGCAACTTTCGTCCAAAACTTATTTTTGTGCATCTGGACCCTTGATGTTTCTCAATCGGTGCCGATATAGTCCAAATTGTTAACTCTGCTAATTTTAACTGTTCAATTGGGGGAAATATTGTATTTTTATCTATTTGTTACTTAACAAAAAAAAATACAATAAAAAAAACCTAAACAAAAATTGTTAGTGTTATTATGATTAATTATTATTATTATTTAAATAGGGAGATCCATAAATTCAACGACCATCAACCACCGTTACCTTTCCAGCCACCATCACCACCTTCTCTGGCCATCATCATTGCAGCACTATCTTCTCCGGTCAACTTACTTGGGATGCACCAAGATAAAAAAAAAACAATGATAAAAGGGTTCATCTTCGTCATTCTCGTTGAACCCTTGAATCACCTTCCCCAAAGTAGCAGAGGATAGTCAGGATCTTAGGGCTTTGATTTTTGAATCGGTAAACGGAAACGAGCAAACCGACTATAAACTTACTTCGAAATGGTGCTGGAATTGATTGCTGATGAGCTTGCCGAAAAACTTGTGGCGATGGACAAAAGTTGATAACAGGGTACGAGTGAGTTGTGTCTCGAAACGGCTTGAAAGCTTGTGGAATGCCGGTATTTACAGGTTCGAACACGATTTCCAATTTTCCCTTACTTCCGCTTGATTAATTCTAGCAATAATAATATGTTTTGAAGAGGTATGTACCCGCCTCAACACCGAGCAAGGCGGGTCAACCCACAAGATATAGACAAGAGGCTTGAAATCAAGACATTATGAAGGCACAAAGCCAAAACCTACGCGCATGGCGCATATCACATATGCTCAGGCATCATATGCCCAGGCACCACACATGCTCAGGCATCATATGCCCAGGCACCACAGATGCCCAGGCATCACATATGCTCACGCATATCACATATGCGCGTGGCGCATCAGCGCGCGGCGCATATCACATGCTCGTGCATATCACATCTGCGCATGAAACATCTGCGCGTGAGAATAAAGAGAAGACCTCGCGCATCCTCAGGATTGGCGCATATCACACATGCACATAATCAACCTCGTCCTTATCCAAATCAGGATTAGGGCAACCTTGATTGTGCACGTCAGACAACCTTCCAGAAGGTATCTTTTTAAGGAATAAGAATATGCTGATGTTGACAGCTGCCAATGAAAGGTGGACAACTCAGCAAAACCTATGTGCTACCACGTGGTTATAACCAATGAAAAAGCACCAGGTGTCCCAAAGGACACGTGGCGCAAAGCAACTGGAAGAGGCCAACAAAGCCCTAATTGGGTCTGAGCCCAATCATTGGAAACCCTAGCACTATAAATACAGCATCAACTCCAAAAGGAGAGGACATCATAACATACAGTCACACTGAAACAGACAATTACAGAGTATTCAGCTATTAAGCAATACACTCCAAATTCCTTACTCTCACATATTATTATCTTCTCCCACAAATACTTATTCTCACACCGGAGGGTTACCCCAAAGAGGACCCCTCTGTCCCTTTCTGAGGGGTAAGTTTACGGTGCTGTTCATTTTGTAGGTGGAAGAACTCAGATCCAAGAGAACCATCGGTGAAATAGCATAATCACACCCGAGGAAAGTAGATCGTCTACCAGTGAGTCGATACACGTTTCTTCATTGGCGCCATCCACTGTTACAATGGCAATCAGATCTCATCAGATCTATATATAAAAAAAAAATCACCATGGTTTCTGGCGTTCGTAACGTTGATCAAGTTCTGGAGGATATTGAACGTGAGGATGTTAATGAGGGACAACAGTTTCTGAGGGTGCCGCGTGATTCTACGCGCACCACCAGTAACCGTCCCTTCATCACAACTCCTCATGGCCAGACTGAAACTCCTCCAGACGATCTCACGTTACAAAATCTTGCCGGCGCGAAACAAAAAGGACCAATGGGTCCAGAAGATGAAACAAATGACCCTAAAGAATGGCTCATAAACGAGCAGCGGCGTCTAATGGACAAGTATAATGAGATGGTCAAACAGAAAAAGTTAGCCGACTTAACACAAAGGCAAGCGTTTGATAAGCAAACTGTTCATGGAACAAAAAGGGCGCGCGCGCCGGAAGAAGGACATTCTGTTCACACTGCACACACTGAGTTCAGTGATGAAGAAGTGCACAGCATGAGGAAGACGCGAGATACTCATGCAGGAGGCTCACAGCTCCGCGCGCCTGTGAACATGGCGCCTGGAGCCAGAGCCGATCTGGATCTGCACATGCCGTACAGCCCACCAGTTAGAGGGCAAGTGGACGTAACCACACCGTATAGACCAGCCATCTTGGTGAAACATTCAAAGTTCACTGAGCGCATCGCGAAGGCTCCCATCCAGCACAAAACCAAGATGCCAAGTGGTTTGGGTAAATATGACGGCACAACAGATCCAGACGATTTCTTGCAAGGTTTTTACAACACGGGAAACCTAGAGAGCTGGACGATGCCAACATGGTGTCACATGTTTGCTCGCTGCCTCACGGGCGCGGCGCGAGTCTGGTTCGAGAGCTTGCCGACTGGGCAAATCGATGGGTTCGAGGAACTATTGGAAAAGTTCCAAGCCCACTTCGTACAGCAGCGCAGACACACGCGCGACCCTGATGACATCATGCACTGCGTGCGCAGGAATGATGAAACGATTGAAGACTACATAACACGTTTCAATCAGGAGTCTCTGGCAATCGGAGGTATAACTGAGCAACTCCTGCGCGTGGCTTTTATACAAGGCGCGCGCAGTGATCAACTCCGCCGAGCTCTCGTAAGCAGAGATGGCATGCCCACCACGTGGGCCAAGTTAATGGAAGCATCGCGAGTTTTCGCGAGAAATGAAAAACAAATTGCCCAAGATAGGGTAAGAGAAAGAGCGCATCAAGCTGAGTCACCGCGCAGCAAAGAAAAAAGGGGCAAACAGAACTCTGTATGGTCCAGGTTGCAACCAACCAGGTTTTCTTCCGCAGAAAAGCAGGCGCAACCAAGCTCACCCCAGCCCCAAAAAGATGTTCGTAATCGCGGGGAGGGTGACAAGAGGGAAGGCGGCAGAGATCCTAGCAGACCTCTGCCAAGAATATGGACTCCCCTCACTAAAACGCCTTCACAGGTGTTAAGCACTGAGAATGTCCAATTCAAAAGCCCCAAGCCACTACACTACAAGGGACCATCAGACAGTGGCAAGTACTGTGAATTTCACAAGTCCACAGGGCACAACACTGATGCATGCCACCACTTGAAGGATGCAATTGAAAAGGACGTGAAATCAGGCAAGCTGGCTCACCTGGTGAAAAACTCAAGACCAGAAAATGAACAATCAGGAGCCTCAGCCAGCAAAAAGTACAAAAGAATCTGTGTAGCCGAGGGAGGAAGGCAATGGCAAACATCAAGAAAGAGAAGCGCGCAAATCCAAGGAGATTGGCGCGAGCAACAAGTAATCTTCCCAAGAATCAGGGGAGGCCCTTCTATCAGCAGTCCTCTTGTCATCACTACACACATTGCTCATTATGAAGTGTCAAAAGTCCTGGTGGACACTGGCAGCGAATCAGACATCATGTATGAGCAATGTTTCAGAAAACTGGATCCGGCGGACCAAGCAAGGCTTGAAATTGTGAATGCACCAATCTCTGGTGTTTCAAATGAAATCATTCATCCCCTAGGTCAAATACAATTTGAACTAACCATGGGGGATGAGAAACACAAGCGAGCCGAAGTTGTTAACTTCTTGGTCTTGCCCACCACTTCTTGCCACAATATGATCTTGGGTAGGGGAACGATTGCCCAATTCAACGCCATACCGTCGCCAGCGCACGGCGCGTTGGGGTTCCCAACACCAACAGGTGTAACTTTTGTATACCGGGATCATTTGTGTGCAGTGACAAGTACTCCGCGGGAGGGGAGAATGAAACTTCCAATGGCAGACAACGCGCCAGAGGAATGGATTCTCAACCCAAAATTCCTGGAGCAGAAGATCACAATTGGCGCAACGATATCAGACGACACGAGGGTGAGAATGAAAAGATTGCTCACAGCATATATGTCGGTCTTCGCGTGGCAACACTCTGATATGACTGGGGTTCCGCGAGACCTGGCACAACATTCTCTCAACACGTTCAAGTCTGTAGAGCCAATTGCTCAAAAGAAGAGAGTCATGGGGGATGAGAAAGCGAGGGCCATGAATGAGTAGGTTGAGGATCTACTGCGCGCAAACATCATCCGTCCGATACGATACCAGACGTGGGTAGCCAATCCTGTGATGGTAAAGAAAAGTAACGGGTCGTGGAGGATGTGCATTGACTTCAAGGACCTCAACAAAGCGTGCCCAAAGGATTGTTACCCCCTACCAAACATCGATGCAAAGGTGGACTCCGTGGCGCCATTCAAGCTCAAATGTTTCCTGGATGCCTACAAGGGCTATCACCAGATTCAAATGGCACCACAAGACGAGGACAAGACCGCATTTAGAACCGACAAGGGTGTTTTTTGCTACACAAAGATGCCCTTTGGTTTGAAGAATGCGGGCGCCACCTACCAAAGACTTATGGATGCCGTTTTCAGCGAGCAAATTGGAAGAAACCTAGAAGTCTATGTGGATGATTTGGTGATCAAAAGTAGGGAGGAAAAGCAAATGCTCAAAGACATCGAAGAAACCCTTGGGCGCCTAAAGGAAGTTAACATGAAGCTCAATCCGAGCAAATGCACTTTCGGCGTACTAGAGGGAAAATTCCTAGGTGTAATGGTCACCAAGGATGGTTTCAAGGTGAATCCTGAGAAGGTGGAGGCCATCCTTGACATGCCTTCGCCATCCACCATGAAAGAAGTCCAGAAGCTGAATGGTAGATTGGTTTCAATCAACAGGTTCCTAGCGAACCATGCAAGCAAATCTACCCCATTTGTCAACACATTGAGGAATTGCTTAAAGAAAAGCCAATTCAAATGGACTCCTGAGGCCGAGCAAGCTTTCAGGGAGATAAAAGAATGTTTGATAAATCTGCCCGCGCTCACAGCTCCACTTCCTGGTGAAACTTTGACATTATACCTATCAGCAGGAGAGCGTGCCATCGGCGCAGTATTATTGGTGGATCGCAAGGGAATCCAAACGCCAATATACTATGTGAGTCGGGTGCTGACAGATCCTGAGACGCGCTACTCCATCATGGAAAAGTTAGTTTTGTCACTAACACACGCATCGCGCAAGCTTCATAGATATTTCAATGGTCATCCCATTGAAGTTCTGACTGGTTACAACATCCAGCAAGTCTTGCGGCGTCCCGCGCTCTCAGGAAGGCTGACAAAGTGGGCGCTGGAATTAGGAGAGCACACGATCTCCTATAAGCCCCGTCCAGCAATAAAGGGACAAGTCTTGGCTGATTTCATTGCAGAAGTCCCCGAAGGAAAAATTGAAGAGGCTCAGCGCGAGGTAGACCCTCCGCGAGCCAATGATAAAGAAAATGTTTGGAGATTGTTCACTGACGGAGCTTCAAACAACGAAGGATCCGGCGCAGGTCTCAAACTGGTGGATCCAGAGAATCATGAATATACTTATGCCATCAGGTTGGACTTCAAGAGCACCAACAATGAGGCTGAGTATGAAGCCCTGCTGGCTGGGCTGCGCATCACGCACAAATTCGGAGTTAAAAAACTAGAGGCCCATGTTGATTCATACTTGGTAGCAGCACAGGTCAATGGCCTTTATGATGCCAAGGAGAACACCATGCCTCTATATCTAGAGCAGGCGAAAAAGCTCATCGAGCAATTTGACTGCTTCAGAATCATTCATATTCCTCGCAGTGAAAACAAATCTGCAGACGCGCTGAGTAAGATGGCATCAACCAGTTTTGATCACTTTGGCAAAGATGTCAGGGTAGAAGTAATGAGCAACCCGTCGGTGGTAGCGAAGTCTGTCCTTGTAACTCATACAACCCCTTCATCATGGATAACTCCAATAATGGAATTCTTGAAGGAGGGAAAGATACCAGATGATCGCGCACAGGCGAGGAAGATAAGACACAAGTCGCAGAACTATGAACTCCTTGATGGCACATTATATCGACGCTCTTATCTTGGGCCGCTCATGAAATGCCTAGATGCTGAGGAAGCAAGTTATGTGATCAGAGAGATACACGAAGGAATCTGTGGAATACATGCTGGCCCGCGCATGGTGGTTGCCAAGGCAATGAGCGCAGGTTACTATTGGCCAGGCATGTACTTGGACGCTCTAAAAGAGATCCAAAAATGCAAAGCATGTCAGAGCTATGCGCCAAACACCATGCGGCCAAAGAACAACTTGATTCCAGTGACCTCTGCATGGCCTTTCCACAAATGGGCAATCGACATTGTGGGTCCCCTTCCGCAAGCGCAAGGGCGGGTAAAATTTTTGGTAGTGGCAGTAGACTATTTCATGAAATGGGTTGAAGCCAAGCCACTAGCAAAAATCACAGCCGAAGCGATGAAGCAGTTTATCTGGAGCCACATCATATGCCGTTTTGGCTTGCCCATGGAAATTGTGAGCGATAATGGCAAGCAATTCACTGACAAGAAGATATCCAGCTGGCTCAAGGAATTGCGCATCAACCAAATTTTCACTTCAGTTTATCACCCTCAGGGGAATGGCCAAGTGGAACGCGCTAACCAAAGCTTGCTGAATGGGCTGAAGAAAAGGTTAGAGGGAGAATCCCATTCTTGGGTCGAAGAGCTACCTAATGTCCTGTGGGCACACAGGACATTAAGCAAAACCAGCAATGGCGAATCCCCGTTCAGCCTAACCTATGGAACAGAGGCAATGATTCCAGCAGAAATTGGATGCCCATCCCATAGAGTGCTCATGATGAACAAGATTGATAACGAGCGCGAAAGGAGGTTGGATCTTAACTTACTTGAAGGGCGCAGAGAGGCGGCTATCATCAGTGAAGCCAAATACAAGAAAAAACTGGAAAAATATTACAACCAGCGCGTGAAAGAATGCCACTTTAAGAAAAATGATTTTGTCCTTCGAAACAATGAAGCTAGCCGCGCGATACCCCCGGGAAAAATGTCCCCCAATTGGGAGGGACCATATCAAGTCTTGGAAGAATTGGGAAAAGGCGCATACGCCTTAAAAGATTTGAATGGAAAGAGGATCCCGCGCGCATGGAATGCGGCACAGCTTAGAAAATGTTTCATGTAAAGATGTCAAGTTTGTAATCAAGGCTTTTTAAGCCATTATGAATAATGATACGCGCTATCTTCTCTTAATGTGGATTCTATTACCTTTTGCATACATGTTTCACACTTCCCTTTATTAGTTTTGAGCAATATGACAACATTGTATTGACATCAAAACGAAATAAAAACGAAGTAAAACATACATGCGCGAGCTTCAAGCTCAAACGCGTTAAGGAGTCTTAACTCTAAAGCGTCAGGGCCTTAGCCCAATTCTATTACCTTTTGCATACATGTTTCACACTTCCCTTTATTAATTTTGAGCAATATGATAACATTGTATTGACATCAAAACGAAATAAAACGAGGTAAAACATACATGCGCGAGCTTCAAGCTCAAACGCGTTAACGAGTCTTAACTCTAAAACGTCAGGGCCTTAGCCCAATAATGTGAGCCTTAGCTCAAATCACTCACAACATCCATCCTACATACTGCGCAACCTGACCATAAAACACCTAAACACAACTAAGGCAAAGCAAATGCCAAAACATAGTTGTTAAGGTCTCAGGTTGGGGTCGCGCATGAAATTGTAGTGGATATCTGAGTAACACATTGACGCGTAAAGGCTAAAAAACTCATAATTCCATAAACGCGCGATAACGTCGCGCAAAAGAGGAATAATGAAAGCGCCAAGACACGTGTCAACATAATCAAGATATGGCAAAATCACTTACAATATGACAAGGGTTAAGTATAATAAATTCCTTACAACCTTGTTCTTATTCCAACGTGCAAGCATATCTTATATTCAACAAGCAAACATTCAATATAAAGAGATGAATGGGGAATGCGCAAGATGCGAAGAAGGGAAAAACAGAATTTCATTCCAAAGCATTGAAATTTACAAGTTTACAAGATGAGATACAAACTACAAATAAAAATAAAAAACATGAAGGGCTTCTCAAGTCTCCACGTTGACATCAGCCTCTTCATCATCCTCATCATCGCCCTCGGCATCTGGCGCAGCCTGCTCCTCTTCATCTCCAAACTGACCATAGTCAAGTTGTTCATCTTGAATGGAGTCTTCTATCACAACAGTGTCAGGAGCGGATCCTTTGGCCACGCCAGAGCCGCTTGCAGGAGCAGCAGTCCCCGCGCCATCATCGCCGCCACCAGCCCCTTCGCACTCGTCAAGTAATTTCTTTAGCGCGCCGAGGTCGGGCTGGTCAGCAAGCGCGGATATCTGCAAATCATAAGGAAAAGTATGAGTACAAAAATACTTGGAAAATAAATCAAAGTAATCTCATTAAAGTTAAAATACCTGCCCAAGGATGGGAATGGGAGTATTTAAATACTTCTCCCCCATCGCGGCCATGTCCGCGCAGGCAACGTCGCTCTGATAAGGGTAATCGGATGGGTTCTTCTTCAGCATCCCATATTCATAGCCATCCTTAAACCCTTCAGCTCGACCAACCAAGCGCGCGGCAGCGTTGCAATCCATCACAAGGGCCTGAAACTCGTCTGAATATTTCATCGCATAAGCGCAACGAGTCATGCCCTGTGAGACTAGCCATTGGCGATCCTGCGCGAGAGAAGAAACAGTCGTCTCGAGGGCAGGAACCTGAGAGTTTAACAACTCAACAGTTTCCTTAGTCTTTTTTAGCTCCTCTTTGTCGGACGCTGCTGCCGCCAAGGCTTCTTCCTTTTCCGCCCGCGCAGAATCAAGTGCTTCCTGGCTAGACGCTGCCATCGCCAAGGCTTCATCCTTCTCGGCCTGCGCGGACGCCAGTTCCTTCTTCAGGCGCGCAACCTCACTCTCCAGTGATGATTTTTCAGTGATAGACTGGACAAGAGCCTGGTCACGCGCCTCCGCCTCCAGCTCCAAGTCGCGCGCTCTGCGCGCGTACTTGGCCGCGTCCGCCTCCGCCGCCTGCAGCTTCTCCCGCGCAGCCTGAAGCTCATGACCGCGCTTCACGAAGGCGCTGTTGGCACTTGCTCTGTTCTCACTGAGCTCTGCTTGGAGCTTCTCAGCTCTCTCGCGAGCATCAGAAAGATGCCAAGC
The DNA here is from genome assembly GCF_021521415.1 of Bidens hawaiensis. NCBI lineage: Eukaryota > Viridiplantae > Streptophyta > Magnoliopsida > Asterales > Asteraceae > Bidens > Bidens hawaiensis. The sequence goes on along the minus strand of NW_027497289.1, from coordinate 77,807 downwards.
AGACACCTTAGCCTTTTGCTTGGCTTCCGCAAGAGCATCACGTACTTTTACGTAATCATAGCGAAGCTCTTGGGAGGCAGCAAAGAAGGCCGACCCAGCAAACATATGATCGTTGAGCAAGTCGTCGCGAGCGCGGTCCTCCTGGAACCTCCTTTCAGATGGAGGCACAGCATGAGCCCAGAATTCCGCACACACACCCATGGACTGAAATGTGCTGTCTTCAGTAATATTCCATCTTGTGATCGGCTTCCTGCAAAAACAAAGTAATTATCTAAGTCATCAAAACATTAAGATGGAAGTCCGCGTAGCGGAGCAAAAAATAACATATACATGCGGGGATGAAACAGAAAAGTCAGCGCCAGCCCCACGAGAAGGCTCAGCCGCGAAGCCTCGTGGCGCTGCAGGACTGGCGCGACCGCGGTCGGAGTCTTCAACTTCAAACTCCTCATCCTCCTCGGAAACAGGCCTTTTCTCCTGCGACCTAGAGCCAAAATCGGTCTCGCGAGGAGGGCTGTGCGCAGGAGGAGGTGAGGGAGGTCTCGACGCCGCCAGGTCGGCGCGCAAAACGGCCTCCTGCTCCTTAGTAATCCCGATGAGGGGAGATTCATCGCTTGCAGGAGCAGGAGCAGAGCCAACGGCGCTGGCACCGGCGCCAGGAGTGCCGCCAGCAGCTTGTACGCCAGCTACGGCTTCTATGAAAAAATCAACAAAAAAAAATGGTTCATGACTTGATCTAAAAGAAAGTCAGAAAATAAGAGCGCAATACATACCTTGGCGCAACTCCGTTCGCGAAGCAAACATCGCCATGAAGTCCATTCTACCCTTCTTTGAGGGTAAAACAGGGGACTTCGACGCGACCTCCGGCGCAGCCTCGGCATCTTGTTGCGCTGTCTCCGGCTCTACAAACATTTGAGTGAGCAAAGATTCATTAGTAATTCTATCAGAATCGCGCTCATAGAATCATAAAAAGCAAAGGATAAGCAAAGTATACCTGTCGAAGGAGCAACACCGCTTCCCTTTTCCGCAGCGCGAAGGGAGGAGGTAGCGCCACCATACCTCAGGTGGACAGGAGGTCTGCCCACTTTTTGAGGCAGGGAAGACAAGGAAACCTTGGTGGTAAACTCCTGGGTTTTCCCAAATCCCCCCGCCTGAGTAGGAGGATCCTGAACAACAGGGGCAACATCTTTCTTCTGTTTCTTACTGGCCCCCGCGCCAGTTTTCCCCTTAGCTTTACGCTTTAGTTGGGGCGCCTCCTCCTCCTCCTCCTCTTCCGCGAGCTCCAGCTCGTAGTTTTCGAGCGCATCTACAAAACGTGCAATGGAAGTGTTAGCCAAAATTGGTATTATAAAGGCATAAGCATAAATACAAAGACTTACCAGGCGCGCCGCTGTCAAAGACAAATCCCAGATCAACAGAGATGAACATGTCATCAAAGCGATCGGGGAAGCCAACCTCCCCAGCGCCGAGCGCGACGGAGCCACCCTCCATATGCTCATCATAGGCGGCGTGGATATACTCCTTGGTGACTGCACTAAACAAGTCAAATTATATCAGCAAAACGAATTATATTCGCGCAGAAGTAAAGCAATGAGATTAACTTACACAAGCCGTCAACTTGGATAACGGGCTCAGTCGCGCTGTCCGCCCACCGCCTGCTCATACCAACCCCCACCAGCGCCTCCTCACAAAAGTTCTTGGCGGGGGATGGTTCAGCGGTCAACTTATTAACCCAGGCGCCAGTTGGGTTCTTGAGGACACCCACATCCGCAGGCGCAGAAGAGATCTCGCGCATGGTCATGCGGATGGGGATCACACCAGCCCTGATGTAAAAAACCCTCTCAGACCAGTCATGAAGGCTCTTGAATGAAACAGTGGAGCACTTCACCTTCTGACTGCGAGGAATAAAAGAGAACCAAGAGTCTTGGATCTTGGGCTTGTAAAAAAACTGAAAGCGCCGAGGGGTGGGCTCCTCGCGCTGAGATTTGCACATGAACTCAAAGTGAGTCATGCGCACGAGTCCAAACGGATGGACTTGGGATATATGAATCCCATAAAACTTAAGCAGTGCACCCACAAACCTTGTCATCGGGAGACGAAGGTTGCAGTGGGTGAAAAAATGGCTATAAAGGGATATATAGCCGGCAGGCGGGTCCGCCGCCGTTTGCCCGGCCCCAGGCAACATGCAGCCAAACAGAGGGGGAAAACCCTGAGAGGCGATAAGGCTGTCAAGATCGGCCTGCCTCAGTTTGCAGGGGATTTCATTCCACCTCTTCACGGCCTTGGTCCTCCCTACCTCCTCCGATGAGGCCTCAGCAGCCTTCTTCCCCTTGCCGGTCTTCTTCAATGTAGACATTACTAACGATTTAACACGGCAATGGATGGGGGAGATTGTGTTGTCTGAGCTATCAGACATACAACGGTGAAAACGAACAAGCGATGCTTCTGAACAACAGAAATCTGGAAGCAGAAGACACGTAATAGAATGAAAGAAAGAAAAGCTCTGAATAAACAAGAAGATGAAGGATAAAAAAAAACTCTAAGGGCTGGCTTTTATAGGCCCAGGAGAGAGAAATATTGGTGCTGATCGGACTTCACGCGCCCCCACTCGCAGGTGTAAGCCAACGCGAGCGCGACACGTGTCCCTGACACTGTGTGAGGGGACACGAAAAGAAACTTTACAGCTGCTGCCAGAGTTCACGCGCCACCACTTGCAGGAACGGACCAACGCGAGCGCGAAACGTGTCCCTGACAGCATGTGAGGGGACACGAAAGGCAACTGTAGCACCTCGAGCACACGAAAGGTTTGACACGTCTACATCACTGACCCACGTCAGCAACAACCAACCACGTACAGGGACGATTCATTTGCAACCAAAAGGATAGAATTTCGCGCAACGATGAACAATAAGAAGAAAAAGACAAACCCCTACTAAAAGAACAAACTGTTAAGTCTAATATCTATCTTGCCTCGCTCGCGCGAGACAAGACACACATTAGACTGGGGGGGCTTGAAGAGGTATGTACCCGCCTCAACACCGAGCAAGGCGGGTCAACCCACAAGATATAGACAAGAGGCTTGAAATCAAGACATTATGAAGGCACAAAGCCAAAACCTACGCGCATGGCGCATATCACATATGCTCAGGCATCATATGCCCAGGCACCACACATGCTCAGGCATCATATGCCCAGGCACCACAGATGCCCAGGCATCACATATGCTCACGCATATCACATATGCGCGTGGCGCATCAGCGCGCGGCGCATATCACATGCTCGTGCATATCACATCTGCGCATGAAACATCTGCGCGTGAGAATAAAGAGAAGACCTCGCGCATCCTCAGGATTGGCGCATATCACACATGCACATAATCAACCTCGTCCTTATCCAAATCAGGATTAGGGCAACCTTGATTGTGCACGTCAGACAACCTTCCAGAAGGTATCTTTTTAAGGAATAAGAATATGCTGATGTTGACAGCTGCCAATGAAAGGTGGACAACTCAGCAAAACCTATGTGCTACCACGTGGTTATAACCAATGAAAAAGCACCAGGTGTCCCAAAGGACACGTGGCGCAAAGCAACTGGAAGAGGCCAACAAAGCCCTAATTGGGTCTGAGCCCAATCATTGGAAACCCTAGCACTATAAATACAGCATCAACTCCACAAGGAGAGGACATCATAACATACAGTCACACTGAAACAGACAATTACAGAGTATTCAGCTATTAAGCAATACACTCCAAATTCCTTACTCTCACATATTATTATATTCTCCCACAAATACTTATTCTCACACCGGAGGGTTACCCCAAAGAGGACCCCTCTGTCCCTTTCTGAGGGGTAAGTTTACGGTGCTGTTCATTTTGTAGGTGGAAGAACTCAGATCCAAGAGAACCATCGGTGAAATAGCATAATCACACCCGAGGAAAGTAGATCGTCTACCAGTGAGTCGATACACGTTTCTTCATGTTTGAAGGCTTAAATCGGTTTCATCTTGTTCGGTTTCAAGTTTTGAGTCAAGAGGTTTAGACAGTTGATTGATGTCGGGTTTTGATTCGAGCGTTTAAGGCTTTCCGGAGTTGCGGGACGGCGGCCGGTGATAGTGTCGGAAAGACAAGGTCAAGGAAAAAGAAAGACACTAAACATTTTATCTTTAACACCTTAGGTTTATTAATCATTTCATCTTAGCCCCTTACTTTGCAAAACATTAAAATGTTTCATAATATAAAATAAAGTAAAAGGACAATGTTGCCCCTAATTTAATGGTTAAAATTAATAGAGTTAGCGATTTGGACTATACCGGCAACGATTGGGAAACCTTAAGGGTCCAGATGCATAAAAAAAGTTTTTAGGATGAAATTCAAATAAACAATCAAGTATAAAGGACGATTTTGACACTTTACTCAAAAGTTATAGTTGGGTCTACTTAATGACAAAGTAAATGAGTTAGAAATGTTGATATATATATATATATATATATATATATATATATATAGGATCAGGATCATGTGAGAACTTTTTGGGAATTGAGAACTATGAGAACCATTTTGGACCACAAAAAACCCAAAAATAAAAAAATCATAAAACAAAAAAAAACACAAAAAAAACAAGTAAAAAAACCAAAGTTCTTATTTATCATCCCGGTTTCTAAAAAAAACGTAAAAAAAAATTCTTGGTTTAGTTAAATTATACATATACATATATGTATAATATGTACATATATGTACACACATGTTTTTTTCCTATACACATATGTATAATTTAAGGTAAATGATGTACATATGTGTACATTACATAACTAGAGATTAAATGAAAGTATACATATGTGTATAGGTATAATACGAATTAAAAAGAAAAAAAATCAGTTTTTTTTATTATACATATATGTATAATATGTACACACATGTTTTTTCCTATACACATATGTATAATTTAAGGTAAATGATAATGTACATATGTGTACATTACGTAACTAGAGATTAAATGAAAATATACATATGTGTATAGGTATAATACGAATTAAAAAGAAAAAAAAATTCGGTTTTTTTTAATGAAACCGGAATGAAATATAAGAATATTGGTTTTTTTACTTTTTTAAAATTTTCGATTTTGTTTGTTTTATAATTTTTTAAATATTTTTAGAGGGTTTTTTTAGTGGTTCAAAATGGTTCTTAAAGTTCTCAATTTGCCAATGGTTCTCTTAGGATCCTTACCATATATATATATATATATATATATATATATATATATATATATATATATCGGCCACAAATTCAAAATATTTTAATGAATCACACACTAAAAATAATTAATACAACACAAAAGGTACTAGTGAGATAATATACTCCGAAACATAACACAATTCTTCCAAACCCCGGGAACCCCATTATTAACCGGAGCAAGCCCCCAACAGTTGGGAATGGTCGCCAAGTTCGGTTTTGGATGGATTTGTGGTTGGGTTCGGCGCCGATTATGGACAAGTATCCGTCCTTATATGCGGTAGAAAAACATAAAAATGTCTTGTTAGCAGATCGGTTGGTGGTCACTGGATCTTCTCGTCGCATTGTGTGGGATTGGCTTAGAGCTCCTTGCTCCCAACAGGAGGTGATCGAGAAGCAAGAGTTGGAAGATCTCCTTCAAGGGGTGGTGATGGTTGACCGTGAAGATTCATGGTCTTGGGCGGTTGGTAGCTGCAAAGAGTTCGAGGTTTCGTCGATTAAAAGATGGATGGTGTGGTCCGCTGTGGATGCTGGGAGTTTCGGTTTCCAATGGAGCGATTGGGTCCCGAAAAAATGTAATATTTTTATGTGGAGGGCCGTTCTGGATAGTCTTCCAACCAAGGAGACTTTAGCTAGACGTCATTTGCATTGTGATGATCATAGTTGCGCTTTATGTGAGAGTAATGAGGAATCGCTCGAGCACTTGTTAACCGGGTGTTTCATTTCTATGGCCGTTTGGAATGCGATTGGTTCATGGTGCAACATCCCTAGATCTTTTGTTTTTCATGTCAATGATTTGGTGGAAGTGCATAAGGTTTGTGGTGCGACGGGGAACAAGAGATTGATTATTCATGGAATTGTCATCATTACTTGTTGGAGGATTTGGCGGGCTAGGAATGAAAAGATTTTTTCGGGCAAGAACACTAAGGTGGTAGAAATGGTTGCGGATATAAAATCTTTGGGTTTTCTTTGGTACAAAAATATATCTAAGATAGGGGTAGTGGATTGGAAAAGATGGTGTTTATTTGATGTAACGTGATTGTTGTTTTTGGTTTTTGGATTTCAGCGTCTTTCTCCGTCTTGGTGATAGTCGTTGGTTGTGTTTGTTTGTTATGAAAGTCAATTTTCAAAAAAAAGATAATATACTCCGAACAAATATTAAGTACAGTTTTAATCAGTTATAGAAAACGGGCAAATTTTTGAATATTTGGCCCGAGCCAAAGTAGAAAATCTGTGAGCCCCAAAATTAAGAAGTCATCATGGAACGTTTGTGAATTCCTCTTTCTTTCCCCCTTTTTTTAATGTCTTACGTGCTATCAAATTAAAAGACTTCACGTGGAATTCCACCTATAGCAAGTACATCTTAATTCGGACCTAAAAAGCAAGAATCCATTTTCTTATCAAAAAACTTTGGTGAATTAAATTTTAATAATCTCACATTTTTTTAGTTAGATGATAATTATCCCATCTCAGAAAATAACTGTCACTAGTCCCACCTTTCATACTGATTGTTTTCGTTGAAAATCCGTTAAAAAAAACTTAACGCCATTAAGTTTTTTTTCAAAATTCAAACAAATGCTTTAGGGATTTTGATCGGAATAAGGATATGAGTTGATTGCTATAAAGCTTGCCTCGAAACGGTGCTCTAAATGAAGAAACGGTGCTTCAATTCGGGTATTTAAACTTCAAATTAAGAAAAATGAAGACATGTGGAGTACCGTTTCGAGGTTGGATCATTTTTTGAATCTTCCATGTCAACCGCAAATTGTCAAACTTTTCAAACGGCAATCTTTTTGAATAACAAAATCGACAGAGCTTTCATGAATTGTCTCAGTTGGGTTCAACTTCCAAATACCTCCCTATGTTGACATTTGTGGTTCATCATGAGTCAGACTATTTTTAATCACCTTGCAATTCCCCACATGAGATTTAAGAGTGGAGTTGGCCGCGACTCTAAGAACTGTCCGACAAGTCACATTAATCAAATTTGTGAAAGGTTAAAGGTTCCCCAAGTTGGTTTACATGAGGAAGTACCACCAATAGAACTTTGAGATTGTGTATTTTAGAGCATTTTGAAGCTAGAGATTATTGAGCGTTTGTGTGACTTTTAAGCGTTTTTTAGAGCTAAAGAATTGATTTAGAAAAGCCCTAAACTCCCAATACATATCTTCAGTAAGTCGTAACTTAGGTGGGTCAAATGATCAAAAGCTGATTTTAAACGGCCATAAAAAGGCTATATAGCTTTTTACAATGGTAGAAACGGCTAGTTTGCATTTTAATGGTAATATTGGTTAATTGATTATTAACCTACTCAAAATAAATGGATCTAAATCGATTCTTGTTCGAAAACCCCTAACCGGTCTCTAACCTATGGTTAATTTTGGTTACAAACCGTGTACCAGTTAATAATAGTTTCTATTTTAGATCAATTTACCGGTTAGAATTTGTGTGTTATCTATACTCTATATAATTGGCTACTAAAAAAATCTTATTTATCGCTCTCTGATCGCGCCTCCCCCCCCCCCCCCCTATGGCACCACTAGATTGCTTTAATTCTAAATGGTTAAGATCTATGCATTTAACTCGTTAAAGTTAAAAATAAGCGGGTCGTGGGTCTCACCAAACTCGGATAGCCCTTCAACGGGTTATTGTGGCATTCTTCACTTTTCAAATATGAAACTCCTACCATTTAAACTTTTCGATGTATTCGGACCTTCAGTTGTTATTAAAGGCGGTGAATTTATTGAATATTTATGATCATTATGTTGTTTATGATTATCATGATGTTTTATTACTTGTGATGTTACAAATTTAATCCCAAGTTCCATTTAATGTATTTTGTACCTTTACGGCATCTATATCCAAGTCCAAGGACCAAATGTTTCAAATTTCAAAATTTTGAAAATTCGGATGCGCCGCCCATTGTGATGACCACATGATGTGCCCATCGCGTAGCATGAAGATCCTAGGGTTTCATCCCGTACAGTATTTGGGTCGCACTACACGAAACCCTTCTTTATCTCATTGTCACGATATGCGACGCAGATCGCTGTACGTGCTTTTGAGCTTGTTTAACGGCTTGCATCACGTTGACCCGATTTCTACCCTCTTGACTCGTTTAATTTGTTATACAACAACCTAGACTCTATTCAAGTGTTAGAACATCAATATCTTTCACCAATTTGGTCAAAGAACTTTCAATTGCATATATTTTGGTAGTCTTAAACCTTTTGACTAGCCTTGACTAATAAATCCGGTCAATCCTTATAATTAACAAATTTAATGCTATAAAATGGTCACTCCCCTTTGTAAACTCTTTGTCACAATCAAGTTTACTCTCAATTGCTCTATAGCTTCTAGAATTTGGTGTTTTTATTTTAGTTTGACTTCAAAGTCAAACTGTTTAAGATTTGAGTCTTTCTTCTTTTATTCTAGTTCATTCCTCGGGTAACTTTTACATATGTTTTCTGTACATAGTCATGATCATTATCATGTTTCCAAACCAATTGGCAAAGGTGGTAGTAAGTCATTATCGCACTAGGTTCGTGATATAATGCGAAATATATATAATTCCCTTGTATAGTTTGTAATATATTTTATTATTTTTTGTTCGTTTTTTATTAGAATTTGTATACTACTAACATATTTGAATAATGTAGGTTCCGGAGGTTGATCGTGGTTAAAAAGGGCAAAAAACGAGCTAAAATAAGCCAAACTGGAGAACCGGAGGATCGGAAAATGAATCGGACCGCATCAGAATTGAACCGGACCGGACCGGCCCCCTATTTTTTTCCACCACTCTGCGCAGCCACAATACCTTTTCCTCGTCGTGCGACACGACGACACCCAGTTTCCAGATTGTTCCATGTTTTTTTTATCAAATTTGGGCCCAGAAAACCTATAAAAACACCCATAAACTTAAACCTAAGAATACCCTACGAACCAGAGCTGACATGCACGAAATTTGGAGCTCAAGAGAGGATTTTTTGAAGGTTTTGGAGGCTCGGAATCATTCGGTGACGTGCTTATCATTCAACAACGAAGACCACAGGTTTTATCGCCTTTAATATTTCGTTTCTATTGTTTGTCACTATGATTTCCTTTATCATTGTTTTGTTTGATTTTATTATGACTGGCTAAACATTATAGACTGCATACGCACATGATGAATCTTTGTTGACGTTTGATTTTGATTTGGAATTTATTTTACGTTATGGTTTTATGAATTAAGTAAAATGTTTGATTGTATTTAATTGATGCATATGTGTGCTTAGGATTGCTTAATTGAGTTTTATTATATCATAGTTGCCTTGATTATTGTTTGTCATATAATAGTTTGCTATTAGGTCATCTACTTTGTGTTTCTGACTATTTTATGATTGATTTCGAATAAGATTATAGGAATAATATTATTTAATCAAATAAACCTAAGTGTGCTGCTAACCTAACTAGCTGTAAGGTACTAGATTATTGATAGGTCTTTGTTGATCAAACTTGCTAGATTTAGTTCTTCGTAAGGAGTCCGTCTAGATTTGATTTGTTAATTTTGTCTATCGAGTCAATTGAATATATTAGTCTGCCTTTGATTTCCACGCTGTAAAGTAGGATTTCGTATAAAGGAACTTGTTCATAACTAATTAGGTGACCGTAAGGAAACTTGATTTTCAAAACCGGTTTGCGTTAAAACTTATTAGAAACCCATAGGTGTCTTCTTGAGAAGGGTCAAGGGTCTCGTTCGGGTTTTCTTTTAAGTGTCTATTTTACTATCCCAGTTCCATAACTAAATATTTTCCCGAGTAATTGATAATTGAAACGTGGGGGGTTTTAGCCTAGGTAGTTTTTCATTATCATTTGATTAAAATCAACAAACTTGTCTCTCGTTTAATTTACTCATTTTTCTTAATTAGTTTTTTATAATATTATTTTAATAAAACCGCCTTTAAACAAATAAACAAATAGTCATGTTATTATTAGTTGAGTCTAATTAGCTAGTTTACGTATTTAAAGAGTATCGTGGGTTAGATATCCGGACATAGTTAGTTGAAATAGAGTTGACCGGTTCACTTGTCGGTTAGTAGTTTTTGTTAAGTTAAGAGTCTAGAATTTATTACTTAGTGTCTAGATTAGCGTGTTTTTATATAACTACTTTTAGCACATCAGTTCGTTAAAGTTCCTTTATATTCAAAGTCTTACTTTTCTTAATCAAATTAATTAAAATCTAATTCTTAAAATCATTTTCATTTCCTAAAACTTTTAAACACAAGCTGGACTCAACCTCGAATTTGTGTTCCACAAAAAAAAAAAAATTAACTTCTTACTTAACCCCTTCTTTTGTTAATAAAACCCGGTTCCTTATTCAAAAACAAACCGAATCGTTAATATTGACTAATAAATATTATAAGAAAATCTTTCTTTATAAACGGATAAACCTAATACATTTACCTTTAAATCACATAAACCGTGAATCGAACCCGCGACTCCTCTACTTGTCTTTTCTTTTTCTTATCATTAATTTGAACCTAGAATTTTTCTCATCTAGGGTTACTCATTGAATCGAACTTTATTGGTTCGCTCGCTTAAGACCGCACTCGCTTCTTTGCTTATTTATGGGCAACTTTCATGTGAGTTTTCATAACCCTTTTTAACACATTAATACATTTTGGGGTGTAGCATGTTACGAGTTTTTCTTGTTAGCTTTGTGTTATTCTTTTCAAATCGATTCACATTTATGTCGTGCATGTTAATATTATTCTTTCATATTGTGTATTATGATGATCATAGGTGTATTACATGCAATGTGTTTACCACTTTATGGATTGGAAATCAAACATCATACATCGAAGTAGGAGGGTCCAACGGGACGTACCCACGCCACCTTTTTCTTCATTCCGGTTGGAATGAATGGTGGTTATCATTCCCCTAGCACTTTGACTTCAATCAAGAGAATTAGGCGTTTTGCTTGTTTTCATTTACTTTATGGTTGAATATATTACGTTATGACAAGTGAAGCGAGTAAAGTTAATATATTATATATTATGCATATCAAACTTATGAAACCTGATCAACTTAAATGTTGATAAAATATATTATTTTCAGCATGCTACAGGTTGATTTGATGAAGTGCTAAGGATGAAGACAACAAGTCTACCTTATATTACAATAAAATGAACTTTATTTGATTTTCGATGTAACGCTACTTGCTTTCAAACTATGGTGTACTTGTGATTTGTTTGAAATGAAATAAACATTATATTGTCACTTAGTGCTACAAGTTTATGAGTGACCAGAAGATACCGCCCTGGCGTATTCCTCCTAAGGCAGGGATGTTACAATTATAACATCTTATTTATTTGTGAAAACTTTTATCATCAAATAATAATTTTTGCGGGTCATGGGTCTCAATAAAGCCGGATAGCCGTTAATCGAGTTATAAAATCTCATTTATTTGTGAAATCCTTCAATCTACGTTGCTAGTCTATCCTCTCCATCACCCGTTAACTTTTGATTACCACCCACCATCATCAACCTCCCTCTCATGCATCAATCACTATCGTCACCTACATCAACAACCTTTCTTTGTTGGATTTCTCCTAGATTGCCGAATGAATTATTTGTTGGATTTCTCCTGAATTGCCAAGTTAACACTGATTAATCGGCCACAGGTTTAGATCTTTTCGCCCCTTAACTCACACCACCACTGCCACCACGCCAACCTTGATTTCATACCTACAACGGCTGTTATTGGTGGCAGATTACTAACATACTATGTTTAAATTTATAAAATCATGTCTGATTTAGTTTTCTTTTATCTTAATACTTTCTGATACAAACCCGGGTTAAATGTTTGTTCATTTAAAATTTAAAAGAACATTTCATGAACACCAACGACCGTAAATGAACATAATTGAACAAACGTAAACGAATATAATAAACACACTTAAACAAACACAAACGAACAAATATAAAACATTAAATAGATGATTTATTCAATTTTTCATCCAAAAATAAAAAGAAACAACTCATAACACGAGGCTAAAAGCTAGTTTAGTACTTTAGTTATATACAAAGTCTACTTTTACAAGAGTCCGTAGGAAATAAACTCTAATTAGGTCGTTTAGTTTGGGACTACCTAAATAGGCCTAAAATACGCTTAACTGTGTATGTTTTGCATCTCATTTCTTGAAATTATTTGTGTAGGTTTTCATTGGTGACCAGACTCAAATAAGAATCGACTTAAGCAATTTATTTCGTAGTATTTTGTGTGCATTAGCTAATTAAAATTTCCAGTTTCACACAATTTACTAATTATGAAAAAAAAATGTATTAATTATGAGAAGAAAAAGGTTGAATTATGTCTAATATAACAAACAAATGGTCACTTACTATCGAAAAAACGGCTCATAAATATAAGTTTTTGTCGTAAATTAGTCGTATAATTGTGACTTGGTTTAGGATATTCCTGAAGTTTTATTTTCATATGAAGTTTAATAAGACACCATTGAGTAACATGTGTGAGAGAACAAAAAGAGAAGGGCTAGAAGGTTAAAAAAGAAGCTTTTTTCTCTTTCGCATGCAAGTCAAATGCCAATTTTCCTACTATTTTAAACGTCAGTGACTGTTTTATAAATCAATTTTTTTTAAAAAGTTGTATCATAAAATTGATCATTTTTTATCTTTAATATGAGTATACCGTTGTTATATTTAAAAAAAAAATTCTAAACCCATATACGTAAAACACAATACAATATGAAAAATGAATTACAAAATCAGCCGTTGATAGTTTTTAAACATGCAGAATTTATCGTCATGATTAATGAAAATCTGACATTGCAAGAATTGGCATTACGTGTTTCGAATTTTTTATGTGTTTTTTCTAAACTCACATACGTAAAACACAACGCACTATGAAAATGAATTACAAAACCAGCCGTTGATATTTTTTAAACATGTAGAATTTATTGCCACGATAAATGAAAATTTCACATTACAAGAAGTGGCATTACATGTTTCGAATGTTCTTTATGTGTTTTATTCAGAATTCAGATATGCTCTAATAAACTATTGGGCTTTTTGGGCTAGAATATAAATGAAAAATCAAAAACATTTGTACCTCCACTATCCATATGCTGCTCAAGAATGTATACATTGTTTTTTTGCAAACCAAATCATCTTATTGCGTTCATTAGTAACATTATAGTACATTAAGAATGAACCTTCTTTTTTTTTTTGGTGTAGAGGGAGGAAAATTTACCATATTTTAAGACACTTAAAGGGAGTTTAGAGTTAAATGAAATTACCCTTAAGTCCTTTTACTTAACCTATATTAGTTGGAACTCTCAAAACATATTTAGTCCCCATATAATAGAGAAGAGTAACTCAAGTACTCAACAAAGTTCCTCGGTGTGCTTTGTTTAGCGGTGTCAATGGGCGCTTTGTCATGTTTAGTTTTAATTTATTTTTCTTAGTTCATATGTCAATTTAATACTGAATTGAACTTATATGGAATGTTCTCCCAGAATTCTATTGCGTCTTCCTGATCGTTTTTTTATTTGGAATTGTTGATTTAAAATATCGAATTCTGACTTTTTGGCTGACCAATCTCTAATATTAAAAAAAAGTTTCATTAGGTCAGATATAGGAAAAGGAAAATCTTCCGTTAGTTTCAAAAAAAAAAAAAAGAAGCGGGTTTTTCCAAATAATTTATAAAACCCGAATCTTTATTAAATTTTTTATCAAGATTAAAATTCTTGAAATTAGACTTCTTTAAACTTTGTGTGAAACGAGTTAAAATGCTATGTGTGTTAAATTTTCTTGTTCGAAGCTGGCTAGATTTATGACTCAAAAGTTCACGCCTTGTACAAGGATAAAATAGATCAGAAGACTCCCAAGAACTGATTCCACAAGCCTGTTATCCAAATTCTAGTTTTCGTCACACTGGCCCAATTGGAAGGCCCAAATAGGTGAACAAGAACTAACTGGTTTTACAACGGGCCACCCCGGCCCAGCGATATGGGTAATTTCCATATCTTCCTACACCTTAAATATTACTCTTCTCCATATTAATTTTATAATTTTAGACAAAATGGCAAAACTCATCCTGTACGTTTACATGATTTTTCAGTGGATGTCATTTGCAAAGATAAATGTCATAAACCATCCTTTCCGTTTAAAAACCTTATCACATCAGATCTTTTGGGCTTAACCCGGTTAAATTTTTTCGTTAAATCTGGTCATGTGCAACACACATGAGGATAAACTGGTCTTTTTACCATTTTTAATAAAGAAATATAAAAACCATTAACACCCCCCCCCCTCTCTCTCTCTCTCTCTCTCTCTCTCACACACACACACACACAGAGAGAAATCACTCTCTCCCCACCTCTCTAAATTCTAGTGCCACCACCACCTCCCGCCGAAACCACAACCAACTGCCCAACGCCTGCAGCTGCCCTTGAACTTGAAGAAAGGATGCAGTGACGGTGACGACTCCGATACTAACACCTTTCCCCAAATCAGATTCATAGACACCATGTCATGGAAACTCAACCACTCCCGCCGTTCTCGCCACCACCTGCTCCGACACACACCTTCTCGTGAGCGAACTTCTCCGTCAATCATTACCACTGTTTTTTATTTGGTTTCAAACCTAAATCTGACCAAAAATACCCAAAATCTTCCATCAATAAAACCTTAAATTACATTCTGATTGAGATTATATATGTACTGATACGCACTATAATTGCAGCGAGAATCAATGCTTTAAACACCAATACAATCGATTTATGGGATGAATCGGGTATCGAAGCTAAATCGGAAATCGGCCATATATGTAGCAGCAAGACAGAGATGGGTGGAGATGGATTATGGCTAAAGTTAGGGTTTTTTATTTTGTAATTAGATGTGTATGGTGGATTTAGGGTTTTTAATTTGTGGGAACTACAGATAAAGGCGGCCAACGGTGAGTGGTAGTGGTGGTTATGGGTGGAGGCGGCGGCAGATGGTGGGTGATGGTTTTCGGATGTTGAGAATCAATCCATTCAAGAAGAAGAAAGGGGGGGGGGGGGGGTTGGAGAAAGAGAATATTTATCTTTATTAAAATTAAATGTTTTTTTTTCTGTTTTAATTACGTAAAGTTACCAAATTACCCTCATGTGCATTGCACATGGTCAGATTTAATGAAAAAAATTTAACCAGGTTAGGGCTAAAGGACCTGACGTGGTAAGGTTTTTAAACGGAAAGGATGGCTTATGGCATTTATCTTTGCAAAGGACATCCACTAAAAAATCATGTAAACATAAAAGATGAGTTTTGCCATTTTGTCTTAATTTTAAGACATGTGAGGACATAGAAACACTTTAATTGGCATGTCATACAATCTATTATTATTTTTTTTCTATTTTTTTTTTTTTTTGCACATACCCATCTTAAACAACAATTACCACCCGTATTAAAAAGGCAAACTTATGATGCAAATTGACCATCACCCAAATGAACAACCCTGTTATCCTGACTCATTTGACTTGTCATTTTGCCACGGTTTTCTTTCTCCCTGCAAGCATGGCTATCAGGGTGGTTGGTTAGTTCAGAGCCGTCTCCGAGAATCATTGAAACTTTTTGAGTTGAAGGTGAACATTTTTTGATTTAAACAATTAAATTTATTAATAGACTTACATGGTTATGATTTGGGTTGTGCAAAAAGTTTTGTTTATAAAAATAGTTTTAAATGAGTTGAGTGTTTGGATTTAAACATTAAAAATGCATATATTTTTAAAATTTTCGAACCCACCGAGTAGACCACTTTGCCTTGGCTCATGGTCTGCCTTGTTGGTTAATGTTGCATGTTGATCTCAAAATATCATTTTGTGCAGTTTACATCTCACTAATTAAATCAAGCTTGAAGATTGGTAGTCCGTATTAATTGCTAATATGTCTTCTTCTTTATCAGCATTTTTAACAAATTATAACACAAATACAAGATACGTAACCTAACTTTCAAGTGTTTTTGAACCCTTCGTATCTCAAATCACTGCAGTGGGATGAGACTCAAGATCTTGCGCTTTCGCCTTCTCATTTTCTAGATCACCTTTTTCAGCACCACAAGTTTGCAATTCTTTGTTCTTTCCCCATAGTAGAATGTACAATCCTGCCACCACAATCGCCGATCCCACCAAACTGTTCATGACAAAAAAAAAAAAAACTAAGTTGATTCCGTTGAATTACATTTATTGGGTGTGCATGAAAAAAAAAACCAAAAAAACTATCTGAAAGTGATGAAACTGAAAAAATCAAAACAAAACCAACGGTTTGGTTTTATATTCTTGTAAACTTTGAACTTACGGTTCGGTTTTTGGTTGCATGTAATAAAAACCAAACGGAACCGAATTAATTGAATTTCATTTTTTTATTTTAAATAATTTATAACAATTTAATAAATAACTAACTCAAATATTTTAACACATATATATAATAACCAAATAGATATTAATTAATAAAATGATTTAGGCCGACGTTTATTATTTTGGGCCAATTTTCAATATCAAATGCTAAAATCGAAACCGAAATCAAACCAATTCGAACTCAAATCAAAACTAAAAAAACAGAAACCGAACAATTTTCAAAATTTTAAAAAACGAAGTTTTAGTGTTAGCCTAAAACTTGGCTGACTCAAACCGAACCATTCACACCCCTAAAGCAGGTAACGGCAAAAAGTACCCTGTACCTTCCAATATGCAGCGGTTCATGTAAAAATGGAATGTCAAATACAGCTGCTATGATTTGAACAATTGGACTGAATGCTGCACTGAAAACTGGACCCCTTTTCTTCACACAATATGACATCCCAACAAAGCAAAACCCTGATCCCACAATTCCCTGTTTAAATCCAAACAGTTATTATTATTATTATTATTATTATTCATCTCAATTTTGATCTGGCAAGATGAAAAAAGATTTACTTACAGCATAAAGGACACTAAATATTTCCAATTTTCCTTTAAGTATCCATGAAGAAAGATCTCTGTCGGTCGACAAACTTAATGCGAAAGACTGTATAGCACCGAAGAACATCATGATCGCGGTACTCGAATACTGCAACGGGTATCTTTTTCCAATATTTGATTGAACGATAAACCACGAAGACCACAAAACCGTACCTGCAACCAATGCCAATGAACCAAAAGTCCATCTTGCTTTCTTGGTTGCCAAAATTGAGCTTAGAGTGCTAATAGATTGAGCATGGATGGATTCACTTGTTGTTGGCAAGTGTGAGTGTTGGTTAAATAATGGTATTCCTTTGTAAAGAGTGAGTAAAGTGGCACCTCCTACACAAACAATTGTCCCCATCACTTTGGCTCTTCCACCATTTGATTTTATATTCACCTTTTCCAGCCTACACATATGTAACAGTTAAACATATGTATAAAGAGATAATTTAATTATATGCGGATTGAAGGATTAAAGGTGCTAACCCGAACGGTAATGATATGATGAATGTGATTACGGGCACCATGTTGAGAAACGCGCAAGAGAAAGTGGCGGACGTGTATTGTATACCCAAAAGGAACAAGTATTGTGTGAGTGATGCCCTGCAACCATAAACGATTTGAATATAGGCCAAACTAGAACATACGTTGTTATTAAGTTAATAAGTTAGTTAATAATTACTTACCCAATAATCGCGTTCAAGAAAAGGTGGCATGCTATGCTATATGTGAGCTTTGTTTCTCTCTTTCTGTAGCATATATTCATCAAATAAGTAATCACAAGTGGCAACATACATGCATATATTACATACAAGCAAATAAGCATACACAATATAATCTCGCTAACAGCAGAGCTATTCATAAGGTCTAGAGCATACACGTGCAAAGATTACCTTTCAAGAAAGAAGGCAACCGGGGCCAAAAAGAGGGTAGCAACACTCAACCGATAGGTGATGAAGACCAGATGATCAAGTCCCTCATCTATAACCTTTTTGAGAAGTACATTAATGGTTGCAAAGGCAAATTGGACACCAATCATGATCAAAAGCGGGTACCATTTACTAAATCCCTTAGTATCCATGGATCTTTAAAGCTATTTAGGAATGTGAATGGAGTTTGTAAATATTGTGATAACCAACCATAATTCTGGTGGTGCCTAAATAGACTGATAGGACATGAAGATATGGGATGCATGAATTTAAAATTTTAGTGATGAAAGAACGAAAATTCTCTAGACACTTCACGTCAAGCGCTTTGTGCAGACAAGGTATATTTCGCACGAGTTTAATAGTAGTTTTTTGATATTCTATTCTTGATATCGCTCTAGGCTGTTCTTTCTTTAAACCATTGGTGAACTATGGAAGTTGGGAATCATATAATTAAGCATCAGTAATGAAAATACACAACTAAAAAAAGAAAGAAAAAAATACCATGCTTTAAGCTATTATAATAACATTAACATTAACCAAATAAAGCCATGTGATCAAATCCTTTTTGAGTTATTAACATTATCACTTAGTGAACCACTAGCATCTACTAAGTGGGGAATACTGGCATCTGATGCTTTGGTTGAACCTAAAGGCAGCATTTATGATTTAGAGAACAATATGTCTAATCTAAGTAGAGATCACCAAGTAAAATGATTATCACGACACCATATTGAAGAAACACCTGTCGAACCCCGACAGATTACGAGTAACCTGAGGGTTAGATAGACGTTTCCCACGAGGGGTTAATTCCGGCAAGATGGTTCTTCCGATAGCCTGCAAAACAGACACCGTGAGCTCGTCACTAAGAAAGGGGGGGTTCCTCCTTGTGACCACCCTCCGGCGTGAGAATCAGTCTATATTACTCTTTGAATATAAAAGTATATTATTAATACTAGAGCAGTTATCAGGTAAATTATACAAGATATGAGATGATGAAATGATATTACCATTTGATGTCTTTTATAGCCGAAGGTGGGTTTCCAAGGAGGTTTAGCCGGCCTACTACTCTGCCAACTGTGGCCTACGCACGTGCTCTGCTGGTAATTGGTGGATAGGCAGCGGCTGACAGTGACCAGGCGTGCTGTTCACTTTTCCTTTTCCACCAACTACAGGCTAGGCACGTGGTATGGCAGGAGTTGGTGAGCAGGCGGCGGCTATTGGTCACAGTGCTGTGGCGTGTTGTCTGCAATGCTGCTGTCAGTGAGCTGTCGTATCGTTGGTCAGATCTTTTGTCCATACCTCGTCAGGTATCACACAAAAGATCCTCCATTATTATACGGACTGGCTCATTTAGGCGGGAGTTTTCCCCCTCCCGCCTTTATGCGGGAATGTTCCCGGCTTTGCTCATTCCTTCTTCAGGTGACTACTGAATTATTACGAGTCTGAGCCTTATGCGTGTAGCCATGCTGCGCGGGTGGCCAGTCCCTAATGGCGGGTATCCACACCTGCGGGAACAGGCGGATACTTGGAAACCATAGGGAGGCATTTCCTGCGGGACCAGCTTGCGTACCGCATGTGAGGTCGTCACAACTCTGAGCGTGGTGGGTCCTGCGGGTTTGGTAGGTCGCGGCGCAGACGTCCCTATGGTGAAGTCTGCGGGTTCAACTGCGCAGACGTCCGTTTAAGGAAGTCTTGCGGGTCCTAACCACCTCTGCTGGGATCTAAGTAGAGATCACCAAGTAAAATGATTATCACGACACCATATATATTATTTTTATTGTACAAATAAACAAATATGAATTGGCGAATGGTCTATGGCTAGTTATTTGTGTGATTAGTTCATTTTTAAAAGTATTTAATTTAATTCTTTGGAAAGTCAAACTTGCATTAGAAAACAGCAAAAGAACTTATATATATATAGACACTTTTTCAAAAGGATCCAATAGTTTAAGCAACACTAGAACATCATTAATGCAGGAACTATTTGTTATGCTTATTTAACTAAAATAAGTATAGTCAGCTGTTAATTATAATAATATTAAGTATCAATGTATCATGCTACCGAAGCCTTAAGAGATTTTATTGCTGATTGTTTAATTAGTAAGCAATGAATCATTAGTTTATTGGTTGGTGCTTATGACTTATAAGTTCTTTTGCTACACCCTGAATATATACATATAATATATTCCATACAAACCGGACATGAAAAAGACATCTGGTACAGATTTCCTTTCTCCAAAAAAAAAAACACCTGAGGTCATGTTTGTAAAGAATTACAAAAGTTGCATGAACATAATTGCTCATGCTTTTACGGAAAGCGATGGTTGTCACTTATTTTCTTCAACATAAAAATTCATAAAATGTAAGCAAAAAATTATGCCTAATTAGTCGATTAAACTGAGCAACTTGAGGAAAGTTCATGAACTCGATAATCAGTCCGCAATAGTTGATAATAAAGTAGAATATTGTGATTAATAAGATCACGAGTGATGCTTATAAACATCTTGAATCAATTCTGCGTTAGTTCACACACTAGCGCAGGATTGACACTTAGACCACTAAGAATTAGACAGGTTAACAAGAGGCTAGGGATTGTGCACGCTACTGCAGATTATGCTATTAGTTAATGCTTGTAAGCTATGATGCATGATCATATTGCTTATTAGTCATGTCATCATCATGATGTCAATTGATGTTTTTCTTTTGGAAATTGAACACTTTTAGAAAAAAAGTAAGGAATCAAGTCCTAATTTGGTTTACTATCATCAAGTTGATCGGAGTATGCTTAGTGACTATTTCATAGAGGGGAGAATCAAGCATCAAGTTTCTAAAAGTTCATGACAACTAAAGGATAAAGCATAACTTCACCAAACCATGCATTGAATCAACATTAGAAAACATACAAGTTCACGATATGATTACACTTTTCTTGTATTGAAATTTAGCAATAGATTAAAGAAACATCAAGTAGTGATGTTGGAAAACCTTTTAAAACCGTATGTATGTGGGTGTTTTTAAGATCTTAATCATGATCCTGGTAGATATTTTTCTTGATAGTTTTTGTAAGTAGAAGTAAAATATCTAGCAGGATCGTGGTTCCATCATACATAGAGCGTGTACTATTACTCTTCATTTATGTTAATAATATTAAATTTGTTACAATACAATGGTATTTAGAAATACGAGTCATGGTTGCGCCAACACATCTCGCAAACCAATTCAAATGATGGCTATTGGAGTTAAAAGACCATTTTTTGAAGCACTGGTAGGACAGGTTTCAGATGTTGGAAATTAAAGAAACAGGTGCAAACACAAGCATATGATAATGCAAATTATGAGTATACAAAAGAGAGACACAGACACATTCCTTGACTATATATCACAGAGAATATGTGATGTTAGTGTTCTTCACATGACATATATGCATATGTATATACATTTTGATGTAGTGTGATACTGTGATCAACAGTTACATCCCTACGGTTAGTGTAATTGTCACTAATGGTTAACGACGTTCAACACCATCCACATAATTCATTTGACCCATACAACCTACTGACTTAATGTTCATACACAATAAGAAAGTCACATATAGTTATGATAGCAAGTTTAGTTCAACAATTCAATACTTCCCCTTAAACTAAACTTAGTTTGAGTTGTGTCTTCAAACACTTCCTTCATGGCTCTGTGTATAAAGCTTAGTCAAAAGAACAAGAGTCTGAATGTAAGTATTGTTCTTCAATGAATCAAAGAGATTACAGCTTGCATATACAATTTGAGGGGCAATCGATGGAGATAATTAAGGAATACTGTACACAACGTTTTGGCTATGTTTAGGAACTCAACCTTGTAGTACCACTCTAGGACTTCTAAGTATTAAATCACCCTCAAACTCAATGCCTTGTCCCAAGCCAATCCAAGGACGTCTTGTGCTATGATCGGCCATACACTCCTATTTGACACCCTCCTGAATCCTCCATTCAATTCAACTAAAAATGTACAGATCAAATAACTCTGCTTCTTCACTATTATCTACTTTAGGGGGGACTGGTTTCTCAGATGTGATTTTCAGAAATTCCAGTTGAACCCGTTCCACGAAACTGTTAAATTCTCTGTTAAACTTGTCCTTATACTTCAAGATTGCATCATGAATTTGCCACAAGTCTAAAAAAGTCATACATCCATCAACGGATGAAATGCTTGAAAGACAGGTAACCACACCTTTCTACTTTAGTCAGTTTCAACTAATTGTTTCTTAAAGGAAAAAAAAATCATATTTTACATCTTAAGATTAAAAGGTGTGACATTATTGCCTGAATGTAATATTATGGAGGTCCTTGGAAAATTTATCAATGCTGCATGCTAAAAGATTAAACATATATAGTATGTTATATTTAACCATGATTGGTATCTTGGGGTGCAAATCAACCCAGCCGACCTCGAGCTAGGCTCGTTAGACTTTTCTGAAGCTTGAGATCGAGCTTAGTTCTAGTCGAGCCCATATTTTAAGGATCAAGGTTGGCTCGATTGGCTCGAGCTAATTTGAAAAATTCCTTAAACGAGCAAAAGCTTGGACCGAGCTCGTTTGTGGAAACCTTAAGTGAACCAAAGCTTGGCTCGAGCTTGACTGTGCAGTGTGAAACTTTAAAATAAAAGTTAGCATAAAAAACCACCAAGAAAAAGTTATACTGTTTTCAGATCAAGAAGAAATTAACTCATTAGCATTAAAAACCACCAAAAATTATAGAAAAGTGTACTTAAGCCATACGAATATATAAAACAACCAAAATAACCATAAGAATTAACAAGACCAAGTCATAGTTGTCAATATTGAATAGTGGTCAATAGCGACAAGCTACGTATATGCTATGTGATAGTGCCCGCTATTTCATGTTTAGTGATAAACTAGTGTCTCGTAGCAGTTTTAAAAAAAATAAATAGAATGTTCATTCATTCAAGAAATTAAGTTTTACAGTGGAATTGAAATGCCTAAAAATTCGGGGTTTTGAAACTTTTGATATTAAAAAAAAAGTTGTCTATTTTCACGCTATGGATCAAGTCGCTATTTAGTGAAAAAAAAAAAGTTAGTAATGGACTGATGGGATGATTAATTCATATATGGGCTAATTAACTTGGGTTGGGTAATGGGCTGTATATCTAGTAATTATAAAAGGCTCGATAATTAGGCAGCTTGTTCGAGCTTTTTATCAATCTGATCTCAAGTAACTAGCAAGTGACACGGCTCGTTTTTTATGGCATATCACAATGAAAATAGTATACAAAATTGAATGTGAAAAACAACTGGATATGGTTCTAAGTAATCAGATAGATTGTGACAGAACTGGGTGTCGAAAACGATCACCAAAGAAATACATATATACAGATGTGTTGCTGGCTTGTGTAACTGAAACAGTTACAATAATAAATCGCCAACATGAATGTTTAACTAACACAACCGTTAAATGGTCATGTGTTCCTAATACTAAATTACATAATGAATGTCACGAACTAATATACAGACATAATAGAAGGTTAAGTTCACAATTCATTGATCATTTGATCTAATAGTTTACACCCCTATATATTGAACTTGAGCCATTTTGTTTCACTGCGTTTTATGCAGAATTTGGGATCATATTCAGATGTTGAAGTAGTCCATAAGTGCAACAAATCAAGCTGTCCATTAATTAAACAAACAAAGAAGATTGCATATTTCATAACTTCAAACAAACATCCACAATACACACATAAACAATGTACCCAATATAGTCTCGCTCATAGTATAGCTATTGGTAGGGTATGAGGAGCACAAATGTTTTTTCATTATTACAAAATTCAAATTGTAAAATAAACATTCACCTGAAATAAGGTAACCTTTCAGGTAGTAGCACACCAGTTTGGGCAATCACAACATCATACTTGTTTTATTATTATCAAACCACATTTAACGACAAAAGCTCCGAGCTGAACGCGGCTCCTCACCCTCACCTGTTTGAAGTTTGACCAATGTATAGACACCGGCTCCAGCCAGGGCTCCAAGTGTGGGTGCCAACAGGTAGACCCATATCACCTTGTAGTACCTGCTGCCACTGCTGGACCTAGTGTACGCACCGGATTCATTGAACCGCCACTTTATGGCCTGCATGCCATGCATATTAAGCAATAAAAAAAACAGACAAACGCACCCAGTAATATCTCAGTCATAAATATAGCCACCTACCCTGCAACAAGAATGTTGAGCATAACAGTAGCTCCAACCGCAATACCTGCCAATTTTCCCACCTGAATATATGTACATATTTATATTATTCTATATATTAATTCCATTGGTTTCTAGAAAAAATAAAAGGAAAACAAAAGTATGTTATACGTACTGCACGAGTATCGGTTGCAACCGCAGTGACAACAAATAGGAGATTAAATGTAATGAGGAACCAAGTGCAAAAGCTTGACCAGTGCTAACTGTAGGAACAGTGACACCACCAGACATGAAGGGGTGAAAGACACCTTTGAGTGCAAAGGAAGCACATATGGAGGCTGATACTTGGGCTAAGATGTAGGCCGGGACCTGGGCCCATGGAAAATGACGGAGGGCTGCAAATGCAATGGTAAGAGATGGGTTCAAATGGGCTCCTGAGATATGGCCTGTTGATAATATTATTATCATCACTGCTAGGCCTGCACATGCTGCGTTACCGATTAGTGTCTCGGAGTTTGAGTACTTTTGGTTCACTATTGGTCCGGCTGTTGCTGCGAATATTAAGATAAAAGTTCCCACAAATTCTGCTCCCACCTGTATATATGAATTATTTAAATGATTATAACAATTAATATAATACTTAATTTCCATATTGAACCACTATTTAGTTTTTTATATTTAAGTAATTATATAATTTAGAAAGTAAGTTGATTTGAGCAAAATAAAATGTATATGACTTCATCTCAAATTAGACAACGGATTTATTTGGGTCTGTTCAACTTAGTCAACAGGACAAGAACATAATCATTGTTTGTGAACAAACATGCGCGTAAGTGTGTACGTAACAAGCGTCATCAATGTCGCCACTGTACACCACCATCATCGTCGCATTCATCTCCGTAATCATCGCTGTTGTGGCCACCACCATGGATATACCTCCACCGTTGCAACTAGCCACTATTAAAAATACAGTGGATGAACCTATTTGATAAGTTTTTTTCATTTCTTTTCCTAAATGACTCATTTCAACCTTACCTTATTTTTTTGCCTAACCCGGCTTTTACGTGTCATCTCAACCGGTCTAGTTTATGAGGCTTTGGATTTTTGTTAAGTAGCCATGATGTCTTTTCGTATAGATTCTTGTTTTCTCGAATCACATTTTGGAAAACATGTCAGTTTAGACCAATTAGTGAAATGGAAGGATAGGAGTGTGAATTTCTAATACACCACAAACCTAACCCAAAGTTTGTGTAATTTGGTTTCATCATAAGCATGTCTAAGTCAAGTTTTGGCTGACTTGCAATCCATTTAACCAGTTAGCTTTTATACTTTTTTAGTAAAATGTGTTATGTGTGATGAATTAATCTGATTAGGTACTTTATGTGGTTCTTGATTTGAGGACTTGTATGTGGTTTGTTTTGATGAATGAAGTTTATTTTTCAAAAAAAAAAATACTTAAGTCAAAATTGATAAAAACATAAATAAGAATCATCTTTTATAGTTTAGACCTAATTATAATTATTGTATTTTCTGTTATAAGAATTTGATTTTATAATTATAATACATAAAAAGTAAAATAAATATTTGGATTAAACAACGAGAAAATCCCAAAATGTCCATTTTACTTTACAAGTCAAACTAATTTGTATCCTAGATTTAAAAAAAAAACGCAATGATTATAAAATATAAATGTTAAATGCTTAAACTAAATAAAATTAGATTAGTAAAAAATGAAATTTTTTGAAAAATATAGCATTTTAAAAATTAAATAACTGTTTTAAAAATTAAACTTTATTATAAAAGAAATTATTAAATTAAACACGAAAATATGCAACGGTATTATACCGATACCGTTGGATCGACGTTATCTTTTGCAATACCATCAGGTTGACGATATGTTATACACATGGTAAGAAATTAAAAGTTTAAAAATTAACGTTTGTCATTATTTAAAGACAGGTCAAAATTTAACGAGTAATGACATTTGGGAACAAAACTTTGACTTGGAGAGTTAAAAGACATATTTTAGAAATTAACGTTTGCCATTATACAAATCTTGTTCATCACCTAGTGGCGTTTTAAGTTCATGTCAAATATTAAGATTCATAATGGGCTTTAACTTTTAACAAGCTCGAACAAAATATGTCAAATCCATCAATAAGTCTACAATGCTACACTAGCCACGTTTATTAACCAGAAATGGACAAAAAAGTCAATATCTATAGTGCAAGAAATACTTAATTGTATTCAAAAAATGATAAAAAAATAATAATAATAATAATAAGAACAATCATGTGTACCTTTCGGGTGAGAGAGATATCCGGCGTAGGGAAATCAGTGAAGCATGTGTTGGGCCCACCCCACGACGGTGCATCAAGTGGCAGACACTTCCGACGAGGCATTGACTTCCGGTCATATGACAAAGAGTCCACTCGTAAAGATGTGAACAACGGACCTCCCGGCGTTCCCGGCGTCGTCGGAGCTGATACAGGCGGCGTTGGTGCATCATGAACTTCCCTATCAACAATCAAATATCTTTCCTAGCTAAAAACTTAATACAATTTTTTTGTTTTTTTGTTTTTTCATTTTTTAAATAGGATATAAAGAGATATACGTGTAACAAAAACGTTACATAATTTGTAGATTTTTATAAAAGTATTGTTACACACTCGTATGAATTCGATCCAGATCGAGTCGATCAAGGTTCTTTTTTTTTCGGTTTTTGGTTTTCAAGAGAATAAATGTATGGATTGTGTGAAGTTACATACTTGGTGGATTTTTATAAATGTTGGATTAAGGAAGAGAGATTTTGAAGATGGCCAGAATAAACAACGAACTAGATGAAATTAAGAAAGATGGAGTTTGAAAACTATGATCATATAATGAAAGTTTGAATGTTTTTTGTTTGTTGAAAACTGGGAAGAAGGAACGTTACATGCTTATAGGGTTTTTATAAAAGTATGATCAAGGAAGAAGACAAAGGAAGCGATCCAGGTTGAAGATGAAGGGTGTATAGTTTGTAAAAAAGGGAGTTCAAATAAGCAAAAGGCTAGCTGAAATTGGGTTGAATAATTGTGAAGATTGAGTGAATGTATATAGTTAGAAGGAAAGAGGATTTTGAAGTCAACTCTTTGCAAGCCTATTTTATTAAATTTATGGGATGCATGCATCACAAAAAGTCATATTCGACTACTTCACCGCACTCTCTCGCTATGTATTATACCGGCTTTAGAACTCGCGTATTACACGGGATTTGTCAATGTGCAAATTAATACAATGAATTATTTGAAATAAAAAAAAACTAAATGTTAAACATAAAACATAATTGTGTAAAAAATGTATTACAAGTATATTCGAATATATATAATGCAAGTACTGAAAAGTTTAGAATTTACAAATTTGAGAAAAGTAAAAGTGATTACTTTACAACTTTTTGAAGGAAATTATCATAAGCATGAAAGTAAAGTATATTTTCTGTATATGTAGTTAGTCTCTCAAAAGTAAGTATTCTGTTAAATAAAATAAGCTACCAAAAGGACTAATAATTCTAACCACACAATACATTTTCTCTAGCATTGGGCCAAGCATACATTTTTTAGTTGTGTACTAGGTTATTGACCCGTGCATGACACGGGTGGACGTATAGAAATCATCTAACAAACATATATAATTTTATTTTATAATGTAATTTGTAATATGTTTTCTAGGACAACAATATGATATTTAGTTGTAAATAATACTGGTACGAAAGGAAATTATTGTCAGGCATAAAGATAAACCAAAATAAGATACGAAGTACAATGTTTAGAAACATAATTAAAATTTAAAATTCATAAACTAATAAGTGTGTAGTTAGCGTAAAGCAAGGCATGTGTCTACCATGAGTTCATATTCATATTCAACCAGGAAATCAAAGAGATGTTCGATAAGAAAAATTGACTAAGGCTCAATTGACTACATTTTTAACCAACATGAATTAAAAATTTGTTATAAACATCATACCTTATAGTTGATAAATAATCCATTTTCGTTAGTCATAGTTTTTGTGAGTATAAATTTTTTTTTGTTGATTATCAAATAGTAGATAACATGTTAAGTACAAATTATCGAGGTGATCACTATATTGACTTCAATAAAATGTTTAATATTATTAATGATTTGGAAAATCATATACCATGGGTAATCTAATTTTTAACACACGAAAAAGACAACAAAATGCAAATGTTATAAAAGTATGTTTTGAAAAGTAAGATAATTAAAAAAAATTAAGTGTAACAAATTTAAAAAACATTTCCTTTTCCAAACACCAGGTATGTTAAAGACTTAGATTTTGACATATTACCTTAGAATATAAAATAACTAAATTATAAAGCAAACCATAAATTCAGACGATATATAAAAATCCAACACAAATCAAACCAAACAGTGCTACATGAAGAAATTGTATTAGAAAACAAAACACACTAAAACTGAAAGGCAAAAAAAAGGTCTTCAAGTGTTGCATTTATTTTGAGTCTCCAACGTCCATCACATATCAACCTTTAAGGTGCCAAACATCGCTCCTTCATCAACATTCACCAGGTTTGTTATTGGCCTTTAGACGCAATAACTTCAATATACGGAACTTGAGAAAACAATCCTTCTTAAGTGTATCCAACTTATTAAACATGGTTGTCTTTTTTTTTTGGCTCCATTGTGTTGTTTGTAATAAAATAATAAGAACGCAAACAAAGTATTCAATTAATAATAGTTAAAATATATGAACAATATCAATAATATGAATAAATGAAATAATTTGAGGGTCTGTTTGGTATGGGGTAATGGAATGGGTGATGGAATGGAATGAACAAGGTAATGGAATGGACGAGGTAATGGAATGGATAATTACCATTCCATTGACATGTTTGGTTACCATGTAGAAATGCAATGAATTATTAGTCTTTATTTTCTGATAAATTAGAAAAGCTAGAATAAAATAACAATGGTAGTGAGTGGCGGTGGGATGGTGGTGGTAGGCGGCGGTAGTGATGGGCGGCGAGCAATAGTGGTAGTGGGAGGCGGTGGCGATGGGCCGGAGCCAGGAGCGATTGTTGGTGGTGGCAGGTGGTGCTAATAGTCGGTGGTGGTGGCGGGTGACGATGGTGGGCGGTGGTGGTGATGGCGAGAGCGATGGTGAGCAACGCTGGTAGGTGGTGGTGGGTGGTGGCGGCGGAGGTGGGTGGTGGTGGCCTGTGGCGGAGGCGGAGGCGGTGGTGGCAGGCGGTGGAGGCGGTGGTGGTGGGTGGTGAGAGGGCAATGGGTAATGGTGGTGGGAGGGTGGTGGAGGTGACATGGTATGAAAGTGGGATGGAATGAAAAAAACAAGGGGGTGGATAGAATGAATTTGGGGTGTTTTAGGGGGAATAGAATGGACATGGTAATGGGTGATTCCATTCCATTGACCAACCAAACACATTTTTTTTCATTCCATCATAATGGTCTATTCCATTCCGTCTCGCATTCATGCATACCAAACGGTACCTGAGTAATACAAATGAACCTTACAAAGAAATGCGAAAATGCAGAATTTGATAGATGAAAAGATGTGTGAAATTTATTGTGTAAAACTAAAAGTATATAGGGAGGAGTAATAACATAAATATTTTTTGTGAAACTGCATAACTAAAATACCCTAATGATTAACTAAAAAAAGGTTAAATAATTATAGAAATTAAACCTCTGATTTTATGTAAATATGGTTTGCGATGAAACAAAATTCCTCAACACTTGGTAGAATGGTTCTTCATATTTCCT
Organism: Bidens hawaiensis; assembly: GCF_021521415.1. Taxonomy (NCBI): domain Eukaryota; kingdom Viridiplantae; phylum Streptophyta; class Magnoliopsida; order Asterales; family Asteraceae; genus Bidens; species Bidens hawaiensis. The sequence continues at coordinate 47,680 of NW_027497289.1, read as the reverse complement.
TCAAACAACAAATTTAGTAAATTTGTCAATATAGTTAATTGAAGGAAAAAAGTTGTTCAAGGTTACAAAGCAATTAGCATACACGTGATGAAGTTTTTGTAACTTCTTCTATTTGTTCTTCGAATCTACATCAACATCACAAGAAGAAAATGTTCATGATTTTACTCCATTCACCCTTCAATCTCTGTTTTTTAACAGACAATATTATGAGAATAAAATCACAAAAAAATAAATAAAATCCAATTCATATAAAATCAAATAATGAAACCCTAGAAGCAAGATACCGACGATGACATAAACATCAACAGAGGGTGCGAGAGATTAAACCAGAGATGAATAACCCAAGAATGAAAATAAAATAATAATAATAATAATAATAATAAGGAGAACATACCAAAATCGATCATGAATAGTTGATGAAATGAGATCGACTGTGAATGGTTACAATCAATTATCACATAGATTGTATGAAATCTTAGATGTTTGTAGAAAGGGCGGATTTTGTGTTTGTAACGACGAGAGAATTGAACAAAAATGAAGGTGCTGAAGAATGAAACGGACAAATTGTCATGGTAATTGAATGCAATTTAATTTATTTTAAAACCAAGAAATTATAAGATGACTTGGTATTTTAGGAAATTATGGTAATAGAACAATAAGAATGAAGGAAAATGAATTTTTTTAATATATATATAGATTGTTAATAACATAAGTTGTTAGATAACACAAACATAAAGTTCAATATTAAAGCAATATATGAATGCACGAAGTTGACATACAAAATGTGGCAAGTCTATATGTTTCAAATTTGTAAATAATTACACTTCAATCTCATCAGTAGCAGTCCCAATTACCACGTCCAACGCTTTCACGTTTTACCCATTATTGCAAACCATAAGTCATAATTAAATTAATTAAAAACATATGACAAAATATTATTATTTTTTTATCAATTTAGTAAAAAAAATTACAAATAAAATAGCTCACACGCAGCCAATGCCGCTATGGCGTTAAAGTTTTAAAAGTTTGTAAAAGTTTGAAAATAAAAGAAGTTGATTATGAGTCCATTGAAACATTGATTTTCACTGTAATGTTTAATATGTGATTGCATAATAAATCAAAAGAAGATTCTTGAATAGAAAAAAATTACAATAATGAAGGTGTGATACACTTGATATAATCTAGAAGACATTGATCAATTGCAATAGTAATATTCTTAATTAAAATTCTATATTGATATATATATAAGGCGGATTAGAGAATAGTATGTAAAAACAATTCGGATTTTATTATATGAAATAAATATTAGGTTAATTATCTAGTAATGTCACAAATCCATTACATTCATTTTTTTCTTTTGTGATTGAAATTCGTTTTTGCATATGAAAATGTTTTTAAATTAGGAAATATACATGTATACATATTTTTGTTGTTACGTTACAAAATATAGATATTTAGAAAAGTTTAGATATTAAGGAGAGTGATTTAATTTTTAAATAAACACATAATCTAAGAAATCATATATTATTATTATATTGGTATATTCTTTTTATATTATTATGCATGACATTATTATATATCTATATATTTATTAAAAAAATTGAGTTTTTGGACACTTGGCTCTTTTCTATTAGCTCTCTATTTTCCAAAAATAACTTTGAATGTTAAAATTTCTTTTTATTAAAATAATTCAAAATTAAATTAATAAACCAACTTCTTATTAAAATAATTCAAAAAAATTGCTGTTAAACAGACCCAATTTTAGTGGTATAACCCATAATCCGATCCTCTTTCCAACTATAACCCTGTTCTCGCCTTTCATTCAGCAAGCCTTAAAGAATTTGACTCTTTCTCTCTCTCTCTCTACGACGTCAATCAACAGGACCCAAACAATCAAACCTACCCTTATTATGCGATCAATTCAGCATAAGAAAACGATAACAATCATCAATCAGGTATGATCAATTACATGAATGGGCTGAATTCAATCGATTATTGTGTGAATTTTCATTTTGTGTTTTAAATTTTGTTTATAGAATGTCAGAGCCGGTTATTAGTGTGTGCTAATTTGTGTGTGACAGAATGACGATTTGTTAATCGAGTTAGGGTTCACCGTTACAACCTCCACCTCCAAATATTGTTTAGAATCAACCAACCTTAAATCGGTATGGTTCTTTCTTATGTCGTTTGATTAGTATTATTTTTCTTATGCTATTTTATCATACTTCATTTCCGATCTCTGGATAGATCTAAGGAAGATGATTTATGTCATGAATCGTAAGTCTAGCTTTCTTACTAATGTATGAACTTCCTTATTCCAATAGTAAAACATGTTCTTACTGTTCACCAACGTCAATTGATCAAAGTTGTATACATAATTACATATGATGATGTGGTGGAGAGTTACAACTTTGATTAATAGTTAATGCATAACAACCTCGAAATTATTATTGTTATTATGTATTCAAATAAATTCAAAACTGATTCGCTCTACTAAAATTGGTTACAACTTACAATTTAAAATTTAAAAATAAAAAACTTATTAAACAACTGTAACTTACAGTTTGAATTTTTTCAGTTTAGTCAAACTTTTCAAGATCTTCCATTTACCTTACTTAAAAAAATAAAATATAAAATAACTATTGCTTTCCATATTTGAATCCAATCATGCACTCAAATCAATAAATTATGGGAAACCATATTTTTTTTTATTTGCATATACAAATTGATATAATTATATATTCAATTGTAACATTGGGTTATCTTCACTATGCTATTCAGTTGTCATATTTTTATTGCATACTTATATTGTTAAATAATTGAGAAGAGAGACAACACTTTTAGAATTTAGTTTAAGACAACCATGGTTACTTTATAAATGTATCTAAAACTTTTTGATTATTTTCTCTATTATTTTGCTAATAAGAGTTATATCACATTGGCTTATGATAATTCAATACAATGGCAGTGGAGATATATGGTCTAGAAGCATATTCAAATACGACTATTCTTTTGTGTTTAATTGCTGAAGTGAAGAAGCAAAGAGGTAAATACCTTAGCAATCAACTATATTGTTGTATAACCTTATTATATTATCAGAACAAGGTCAACATTTTATGTTTTCAATTGTAGCACAATAACGTCACTAAATTAGTGGAGACAAAAGTGTGTACGGTATTAGAAGATGATCATGGCAAGCATTATAATAATCACATTGACGTAGGCTGTCGCGGTCTACTCAAACAATCAACTTTAAAGACTTAAATACCTATAATAAGTGCAGGTAAGTAAGGTCGTCTCCACAGGGACTCAAGAAAAGTGCAAGTTTATTTAACTTATAACTAATTATTTAATCTAAGCGGACAGACGATGTCAAGCGGTTTTTAGAAAAAGATTTAGTTAAAACTAATGATTACTTAAAAAGATTTGTAAACAATATTAATTAAAAGTATTAATTATAGGTTCGGGTTATGTGTTCCATACGTTAATCACAGATTCTTTCGTCTTTGGTGTTATAATAATTGCTAGTCCTATGGTTTGATTTATGATGACAAACGATACCCTAACCGAATTGTTGACACAAATGAACCCGGACTCCACAATTGTCAAATCTATGTCTATGAAAACTAACTCAATGATAAGGTTTGATGATTTTAGTTCAATGACACAAGAGCTTAAACCCTAAACGTTGATGAACAACCAAACAAACGTTACACAAATCAATAATAGCAAACACAAACATGAATCAACCAAATAACTAATTAAGCAAGACAAATTCATGTAAAACCAATCAAGCTATAATCATTAAGCATAAGAATCTGATCATAACAGTATTTCACACAAAACCTTAGCCTAGGACGAACACACACGACTAGCCGGACATCGACATAATCGTTAAAGCACTTATCTTGATGAACATACGATCAATGATGGAACCGGAAGCTTCGGGATGGCTGAAAGTCGTCCTTGGTAGCCTCTACTGCCTCTGGAAGTCGTAATTTTTCGAATGGTGGGGTTAATCGGTTTATATAAGGCAAAACCTAGATTTTTTCGGTTTTATGCATCTTCGAGTATCGCAAAGTTGCGTGTCTAGCATCTTCACGTATCGCAAAGATGCAAACAGACTAAATTTTCAGATTCATCTTGTTGAGAAACATGAAATTCATATATTATGGATTCCGTAACTCATTTTCTAGGCCAAGATATGCCCGTTTTACTAAAAACACTTTTCTGGTAACCCATCTTGTTCAGTTTTCACTTCAGCTTCAAGTTTCTCATCCAATCCTTTCACGAATCCTTCTTACCCTCAATACATGTTTCCCCATGCTTCCATCTTCTCGAGGCTTGCTTAATCTTCACCTGGATGACTCTGAATTAGCTCGTTTAAGCTCCTTAACTTGTCAATGTCCTGAAAACACATAGCAATGCTTGAAGTACCAATGTCCATTCGTTTATGTAACTTAAATTAACTAATTAATATATAAAATTAATTAACTTTTACCCAACCATCGCGCATCAGAGGCATATCTAAAGGTATGCTTTATGAAATAGCATAATGTTTTTTCACACATTCTCATTAAACATACAAAGGTCTCTATTATCCTCATCTTCAATATATTAACTTAATTTTGGATTAGTTATCGTATTTGGTTATTTGGGCATTTTTGTTCTATTGAAATAGGTGCTTTTATAAGAATAGAACATATGTAGATCATCATTTTTATGTTTAATCCAAACCCTAAAAGTTTAAATTTTCGCATTAGCCTTTAGCTTATGGATTTGTAGCTGCCACTTATCATTTAATGTTAATTTGTATGCCGTATCACAAGAAGGTATAATTCTCTTTTGTGACATATAACTTTCTCTTCGAGGTATAATTCAAATGACTTGCATTTTGCAACCTTTTTTAAATATTATGACTATATTATCCGCTCACTTTTTTACTTTTAAGTTCAATTACTTTGTTTGACTTCAGCTATATCCTCATCAAATGATGTGTTTAGACTTTAGAGTTTTGTAAGGACAGTAGAGATCTCTTGCTTTGTATCGCTTGCCCGAGGTCATTCCATAAAGGTCAGTTTTATATATTTGAATGTTTTTTTTATGTTAGCGAGATTATTAATTACTAATATTCACTTAATTATGTTGGTCAACACAGAATGTGTACGTGAACCGAGCATCCTGCGTGGCAAATGGTACTGTAAATATTTCAAAAGTTCTCTCTAATTATCAATTTGAAAAGTTGTAAAATGACTAAAAGCCCTTGTTTGTAAAGCTTTCTCATACGAGTATTCATAGGTCCATGGACCTTTATGTCATTTTGCAACTTTTGGCAAGTCTCTTTCTTTTTCTCTCTTTTTTCCCTATTTATTGAATTGTATGAAAGAAACAAATCGATACTTGGGTGGCCTCTAAGGTTGTTTTTTCATTTGTGTGTGTAATATGTATGCATTGTCACTTAATTTTTAAATTTTGGTCTATTTTGCCGTTACACAAACCTAAAAGGTCAACTTTGTTTATAATGCATGATGAATGTTCACTAAAAAGTGTTGATGAATGCAGATCCCATGAGTTTAGCAAAATTGGTTTTAATGACCAGGCAGTTATAGTTTGTGATCAAGGCGAAAAGGAATATCATGTCGGTTGTCTGATAGAATAGTTAGCAGAGAAACCAACGAAAAGGTAATCTAATCTTATGTTTATATTTTTAAATTTTGTTTAAAATAATAATTTATTATAGTTAATAAATCCTTTGAATCCTTATAAGTAAGTAACTTTTATAATTATATTTCATTTAGATTCAAGATCCAATTCATGTGCAAAATACACCACGAGTGTTGGAACACTCACGCCTTTTGATCATGTTGCCATACAGTTAGCATACGAGTTAGTTGTTGGTGATGATGAGGTACTTATTATTTTATTGTTAATTTGTTATCTTAATTAAGCGTAACAACTAATTTTAAAAATTATAACTGATCATGTATATTAATAAAGACATTTTCATTTACTCGTCTTTGCAGTTTGATCCTATGCAAAGTTCTTCTACATAACTCAAAGTTATCTTGGAGAGGAAAATTGATAAGACGGTAATTTTTAGTGAAATAAACGAGAAAATAAAGGGTAAACGTCATATGTAATGAAAGTCCTTGTAGCTTCATATTAATTTTAGTTCGAATACTCTTTCAGGAAAGAATGATTCATACCAAACTGAAAACTTCGTGTGTGTCTGTTGGTTTGTTGAAACCAAGCTATATGATACGGATCGTGTTCTGGCTAGCCGGTACATTTTCTCAAATAATAAAAGTTTTGGGTGCATTTTTTGATAGTTTACAGGGGTAATTCAGGTATTTTTAAAACCGTTGAGGACTACAATATTGTGATCAGATTTCTTTTAGTTGATGCAGTGTTTATAATCAACTTTTTTGTGGATTTCGGGATTCTGCATATTCATTTCAGTCAAGGTTGTAAGTTTGGTAAACATGTCATTTTGTTGTTACTAGATGCAGACTCAAAATGTAGCTATTGATTACTGTTGACTATAGAGACAAATTTGTTGGAAAGAGTGTTTGAGGCTGCGGATTAAATACAATGAAACCCAAATTCACTTCATATTAGTTTGTAGATGAGTTTACAACCAAGAAAAATTCAAAGGCTCTTGGATAAGGGTCAGTCGGTCACGGTTTGAGTTTTAAAGAAAGTTCAAAATTTAGATCAAGTTTGCTTTCGAGATCACTTTGGGTCAGACTTAGTGCGAATTAAAGCCTGATTACGGGTCAAAAATTTTGAATGGGTTTTGTTTCAAGTTTTTCAAATCATAAACGGGTAAAGAGATTTAGATATTTTGGGTTCAAGTCACATAAGTCATTCAATTCAAAGTTGAATGCAGGCCATTTAAGTTCATTTATTGGTTCACAAGTAATGTGATAAGTTTCAAGTATTGAATTTGGATTACAACAATTTTTGATACCAGATTTTAGATTAGATTTGGACTTAGGTTTTTAATATGGTAAAATGGCATTTTGTTGTGGTTTGTTGGTTAGAATGATATTAAAAGAAATATGTGGCATTGAGAAGGTTGTTGACTTTTGTAAAAAGAATGTTATTATTTGCTTTGACTATGGATGCAAACATGGTAATTATCTTATGGATTTGAGTTAACTAATTTTTGTGTATCACTTTGAATTTGTTGCAAGTATATAAATATATAGATGTTTATGTTTATGTACTGCATTATGCATACCTATATTCATATGACATGCAATATCTTTCATATAATATTTTTTATATGTATATATACATTTCCAACAAAGACATGTATTACCCTGAGAGCATGAAGTACAACATCAATGCACAAAAACTCAATGAGTTCATTTCTTTCACGGCTGAACGGGTTAGTTGTTATCATAATACACAGCTTCCAAATTTCTATATGTTGACATGGAGGGATATGCGGATCATCAAAAAAGAAAAACCAAATATGAGTATAATTAATTATGATAATATAATACTAAAGTAAAAAAAAACCTTACATGTATGCATTTTTATATATATCTTTGTTTTACTATTCATTTGTTTCATCATGTGTAGTACCAATAATTATCTTTAGATTGATAACACGTCTAAATAAATTCTTATTATTTATTAAAATATCAAAGCATGCACACACACATGTGTGTGTATTTAATTGACGTTGTCTATATTTCTACCCGTGTCGTACACATGTCAATAACCTAGTATTATAAATTAAAATTGAGATTGACTAAATATTTAATTCCATTTTTAGTTTTATATATATTATGTAAATTGCAATAAACATTATTTGTATTATTAGGAATTGTCCAATTTTAGAATATATTATTTGTATTTACATGGAAAGTTTTAGAATGCCTATAAAAAGATTAAGAATTTAAGCGAAAAAAATTAGCCAAGAATGAATATGGGGCTGACACATCATCATTATTATTTTCTTTTATTAGTATAGGTAGATAAATCAATAAATATATTATTTATAAATCAATAAGCTCTCGTTTTGAGAACTATATTATAGTTAGAACCGTCTAAGCTCGATCGTGTAGATAATACTTGTGAAATTACAAAACGTTCAATTTATTTCTCTAACTATTTCTTTGATTTTTTTTAAAAGTAGAGTATGAATTACATATTGTCCTATAATGTAGTAAACAAATGCATTTAAACCATATATTTAAAAAAATATTAAACATATTAAATTTGCATACCACCTGATAAATTTATTTAACAGATATAGTATGTTAAAGCATTTGTTGTAATTCTGAATTTATTTCTGGTTCAAAATGTATGTCATGGACCATGCATGGTTCTACTAAAAGTCTAAAAACACCCAAAAAATTAATGACTAAGATGAGATTGAACTATTCTTTTGAATGGCTAAGTCGAGAAGAGTGGCATTGTGGATTCGAACTCAAGTAAGTTACGAGTTACGACAACGATCTAATAAATAATATATGAAATTTTACGGGTTATTTAAATAATATTTTTTTTTCAATTATATATAATAAGTAAAAGAAATAAGTTATAAAAATAGTTGGTTGGTATAACTTTTCGACTTTTTTTTTTACTTGGTGGTTCACGTTAACCCTTCGCGTTCACACCCTCTCTCCTAATAATGCTTGCCAATTATTTAAGAACTCTTTTCATTTGTTTGACAACTTGAACTATTAACTACTCCAATAATTAATTATTCACAAGTCGCAACAAAACATGCTCAATTGCTCAAATACTTTCTCATATGATTACAATAATAATACATGGTTTGATAAAATAATTTATTAGAGATAATGCATTCGCATGTTTGTCGCCATGTACTTTGATCATTGACGATAATATTAATAAAACCACTACATTTGTTCCTATGCAAGTTTTATAAACAAACTACGTACACCTTTTTGTTTATAAGTTCTCTTATTTTCTCTTGAAACATTTCCATTAACCACCTATATGTCAAGTAAGATGGTCTTTGAAAATTTCGAACTACGTGGTCAAAGTTCTATTACTATATATAAATAATGTGATCAACTGTTGGACCGCCCAACCAATAGTAGTGCTGGGAATTCAATAATCGAGTAAAAAAGAATATTATAACAAAAAGTCAAATCATATTGTTTTATGTATATTTAGGTTTTGGGGCAAACATATTTTTATTGATTGGTTATAACCAAAGTCCAAAATCATGTCTAGTTAGTGAGGATTGGGTTATGGCATGAAGCAGTTAAGAACTTCGTGATCGGTTGCTTCAAACCGGTGCGGCTTATCCCATCAAACACACCCATGAGTTCATGAATTACTCAAAATTTCTTTTGGATGAATTAAGATTACATATATATCCATGAGTTAAGGGTGACACCAAGGAATACACGGCAAGGTTTTGTATGCCTATACATCAATTCTCGTAAATCAGATGGCATATGACGGGATTATTATAACACACCTAATATTATATGTCTCCATGTTTCCTTTTCTGAAAGAAAAAAAAAATGGCCGTCGAGCGTTTCTAAGGGATCGATCCTTTGTTACATGTCAAGTAACATATATGTTCCTCTTCATCTTATTACCTACTTTGAGTCTTGTACCCATTTCACTGTCAAATTAACCTCCCAAAACTTTTCAGTTTGGAGACGTCATGTACAGTCCAGCCTAATCGGCTTGGGTCTGGATGATTTCCTTACCGGTGCTACTCCGGTTCCGCCAAAAACCATCACCGAAAACGTAGCCGTTAAACTTAACCCTGAGTATACAGCCTGGTTTTGTCAAGATCAGGTCATCTTTAGCGCCATCCTTGGCTCGTGTTCTGATGAAATCCAGCCACTCATTGCATCGGCTTTGACTGCCACGCAAGCTTGGGAGCGCCTCGCATCCAGTTTTGCGAGCAACTCACGCTCCAGAATCATCTCCTTGAAGTCCAAACTTGCGAAGAACCCCAAAGGTAATCGGCCCATCTCTGAATTCTTGAATGAGATGCGATCTATTGCGGATGAATTGGCTCTTGTTCAGAGCCCGATTCATGAAGAAGACCTTATGGTTCACATTCTCAGTCAACTCGGTGAAGAATACAACACCATCACCGCTGCTCTTAAGGTGCGAGAACAACTAATCTCCTACCCGAAACTCTTTGACAAACTCGTGGACTTTGAACGATCTCTAAAGGAAGTTGAGTCTAGTACAACTCTTCTTGCTACTGCTAATGCAACCCAGCGATAGCAGGGTCGATCTGCGTTCAAATCTGATACATCAAACCGAACCAGTAGGAACCAAAGGTCCTATCGGTCAAACCAAAGTTCGACGGTCTCTTCCGGTAACCGTACTAACTTGTTTTGCAATTTATGCAATATTCTGGGTCATGACACAGGTGACTGTAGGAAAATCGTGAAGTTTATGCAAGAGAACCATATCTCTTTCAACAACAGCTCTTCGAGTCCGATTGCTAATGCCACGACCTCTACTCCAACACCTCAAAGGTGGATGATGGACAGTGGAGCGTCTCACCATCTCACTTCGTGTCCCGCCACTCTCACATCCGTCTCTGAATACGGGGGTCCGGATGAAATCCTCTTGGGTAATGGTACGGGTCTTTCTATATCCCATATTGGTTCAACAAAAATTTCCACTAAAACAAAGCCTTTAAACCTACCCAATATTCTTTGTGTTCCTAGTATGCATAATAATTTGATTTCGGTTGCTAAATTATGTCAGACTAATCATGTTTCGGATGAATTTTTCCCTTTTCATTTTTTTTGTAAAGGATCTCAAAACGCGGGCGCCCATCCTACAGGGGGGGAACATTAATGATGTCTACTATCTTAATCGGTTGACCGCTCTTCCCCAAATTAATGTTGCTACATCCGTCTCCTCACTCCAATGGCATCACCGGCTTGGACATCCGTGTTTTCGTATTTTTTAATTTATTTGTAAAGACCTAGGTCTTCGTTTTTCATCATTGTCGAACTCTATTTTGCATTGTCAATCTTGTGCTATCAATAAATGTCATAAGTCGCCATTTGGAGAAAACTCATTTGTTGCTACTAAACCATTACAACTTCTTTATTCGGATGTATGGGGACCGGTTCAACAATCTATTGATGGGTTTAAATACTATGTTGTGTTTGTGGATTATTACTCTAAATATGTATGGCTTTATCCAATTAAATTCAAGTCCGACGTGTCAAAAATTTTTCCACAATTCAAATTACTCGTAGAAAAGTTTTTCCAAACACCAATCATATCCATTTTTACCGACAATGGTGGAGAATACATAGGGCTCATTCCTTTTCTTCAATCAATGGGAATCTCGCACTATACCACTCCACCGCATACCCCCGAACAAAACGGGATTACGGAGCGCCGTCACCGTCACATTGTTGAAACCGGTCTTGCCCTACTTCACTATGTCGGTTTACCACTCAACTTTTGGTCTCATGCCTTCCAAACAGCAGTCTACCTTATAAACCGTCTCCCTACACCAATCTTTGACTCTAAATCACCTCACCAAATGTTATATCGTGCTACACCAAATTATAAAAAAATTAAAAACATTTAGGTGCTTGTGTTACCCTCAAACCTTATGCCACATCTAAGCTCCAACCTCATTCCCAACCATGCATCTTCTTAGGCTACTCTTCATCCAAGTCTGCCTATAAATGTTTTGATCCTTAAACCCTTAAACTTTACCATTCTCGACATGTTGCATTTGTTGAGGATCACTTTCCATTCAAACAAAATCTATCTCAACCATCTCCACTTCCAACAGTGGATGGCTTTTTCAAAAATCTTCATTCCTCCACACCACCTTTGCATGTCCCACTCACAAACCAATCATCTTATGACCATGTACCTACCTCACATATATCTCATTTCCTTTCCACGTCACACTCTCATGCAAATCCCACTACACCCTCCATTTCCCACTTAGACCCTCAAAATCAACACACCTCACTTGCCCTACACCTTCTGCCTCGTCCTCACTTAACCCCACTACACCCGAAAACACATCTTCTGCCTCACCTTCTCAAAACCTTGACCCTCCACCTTCTCAAAACACATCCACTCCTCTCTCTCATCAGACCCTATACCATCTCAATCTCCAACCTTACCTCGTCGAAACCGAAAACCAAATTCCAAGTATTACAATTCGCACTTTGTTAACACCACTACCGTCCATCCTATTCCTCTCGCGCTTGAACCAAACACCTATCTCCAAGCATCTAAAGACCCTCTTTGGCGCAAGGCTATGGATGATGAGTTCAATGCCTTGCTTCATAATCACACGTGGGAACTTGTCCCGCCAACTTCTAAGCAACCCATTGGGTGCAAGTGGGTACTTCGTGTTAAACGCCATCCTGATGGTATCGTTGACAAATTCAAAGCTCGGCTCGTTGCCAAAGGCTTCCTTCAAGAGTATGGGAGGGACTACTTTGACACATTCAGTCCAGTTACTAAACCCGTTACTATACGTACGGTACTTTCCATTGCCTTGTCTCGGGGATGGTCGCTCCGTAAACTACACGTAAATAATGCGTTTTTGCACGGTAACTTGCAAGAGGAAGTTTACATGGTGCAACCTCCAGGTTATGTCCATTCACAATTTCCTAATCACATATGCAAACTAAGGAGATCTCTTTATGGTCTCAATCAGGCACCACGTGCCTAGTATATGGCTCTCACATCCTTTTTAGTTGAATCGGATTTCACTAAATCCTTTGCGGATGCCTCATTATTTATATATAATCGGGAAGGTGTCATGTGTTACTTCATGGTTTATGTCGATGACATTATTTTAACAGGTAACAATAAAAAGTTCATTGACAAATTTGTTCACAATCTAGCCTCACGGTTCTCGGGCAAAGATTTGGGCTATCCAAGTCACGTTTTGGGGGTGGAGTTAATACTAACCACAAATGGCTTGTTTTTATCACAACACATGCATATACATGACGTGTTAACCATGCACCGCATGGATGGGCTAAACCGGCTCTCACACCATTATGTTCCTCCTAAGTTCTAACTCTCGACGATGGAACACCGAAGGTTGACCCGACATCATATCGCAAGCTTGTGGGTTCCCTTCAATACCTTGCTTTCACTAGACCAGATATTTCTTTGCTGTCAACAAATTCTCACAGTTTATGCATCAACCGTCTCAAACGCATTAGCAAGCTCTCAAACGCTTACTTCGTTATCTAAAAGGTACAGTGTATCACGGGTTACTCTTGAATAAGCAATCTCCTCACGAGCTCACTGCCTTTTCGGCTTCAGATTGGGGTGGGGTTTTCATCGCAGGTCGTTCTACTACCGGTTATATACTATATCTTGGGGCTAATATCATTTCTTGGAAATCTGCCCGACAAAAATCTATCTCCCGGTCATCAACTGAAGCGGAGTACAAAGCCCTTGCCAATGCGGCTGCTGAGTTAGCATGGGTTGAAAATCTACTCAAAGAACTTGGTATCTCCACACATGCGGCTCCTCGACTCTATTGTGATAACACAGGTGCGACGTACTTGTGTGCCAACCCTGTTTATCATTCACGCATGAAACATGTTGCCTTGGATTACCACTTCGTTCGAGAGAAAGTCGCAGCCGGAACCCTACGAGTTTATCATATTAACTCAATGGATCAATTAGCCGATACTCTTACAAGACCGTTGTCTCGAGCTCCTTTTTTGAAAATTCGATCCAAGATTGGAGTCTCCGACGGATCCTCCATCTTGCGGGGGCGTATTAACACTATGGCATCACATAAAGTTCCAGCAAGATAATTCTGTTTAAATTCAAATTATTAGAATATTCTAGAGGATCACAATAGTCAAAGGTTGTTAATATTTACCTTGTTTAACCCTTAGATATAGGCAGTGATTATGCACTATTGTACTATAAATATTCCATGTACCAATGTATTCAAATGTACTTTTTATCCTTTCGATAATAACTCTATAATAGCTAGCTAGTGTCATAAAGTATCAATTAATTGCTACATTATAATTTCATATCACCTTCTTTGAAGACTCATTAGCATAATATGGTGTAGGTGTTTCTTTAATGATTGACTTTATAAACACTATAAACAAAACAAAGGGTATATCACCAGCCCAATATTTGTCGTTCGGCAATGATAGTCACACCCGGCCTTAGGGCCTAACCGTATGACCAATAGTTGGTATTAATTCTGTTAATTTTTCATTTTTTGATTACGCAGCGAAAAATGTTAAATAAAATATTTATTTTCATAACATAGGGAATTAAATACATTTTTTTGTTTTTACAAAATTATTTGTATTAAAGCAAGTTTTACATATGCTTTATTACAAAATTTAGCTGAGCCATCAACTGCATTCTATACCTAGCGATCTTCTATCTCTACCGGCATATCCACTTCTATACTTTACTCCTGATTACCTGAAAACACTTTTAAAAATATGTCAACTATATGCTGGTGAACAACGCTGACTTGATAAAAGGTTTTCATAATTCGTTATGACACAGCACCAATAGCGTTCAATGACTCAGTGGGTCTCAATCACATCTCATCAGAACTAAACATACACACCACAGACCACTTAGTGGAGGGTTACGCGCCCTAGAGACAGTCACTTACTTCATAGTCAGTATGTCTGTAGTGTGCCCACTACAGATCATCTATGTAAGGATCCAGATACATGTGTATTTTAGCCTAAGTGTTTAATACTACCTTGCATCAAAACGTTTTAAAGGATTTGAACCAACCCTCATGTAAATACTTTTCTAATTCTTTACACATGAATAACCCTCCATAATCTAAAATAGTAAATATCTTTAAAAGGATAGTACATATTCATGTTATTAGACGTATTCACATTGTAAAGAGACTTTAAACATATTCATGCTATAAAAAGGTTGAGCGTATTCACCTTTTGTTATAATCAATGTATATCACTGAAATATGCTTGATCGTTACCTCGGACATATAGTACGAGAGTAACATTTTATAAATAACTAGATCTACGATCTAGCTTTAGACCTTTAGTCTATTTGCATAACATTTACCTTGATATCTATTTCTTTTATAAAACATAAGGATTTTTAGTTCCTTCTTTGTTTAACATTTATGCACTACGTTTCTTCTTCATGAAGAAGCGTATATATCAAGTTTCTTCTTTCATAAGAAACATTTTTAAAATTTTTATATAAAGTAAGGAAAAATATTCCATCCATAGCTTCGTCTTATGAAAACTATATTTCACTTCCTTATCTGATCAAGATATAAACTATACCATCGACTAGGGTCTAAGCCATATATAATAAAATAATCAGGCGGAACTTCTACCTTGTATGGCTTGTCTATACGAAATGCTTAAGCTTGACGTGGGCAGCACTTCTACTTATCATCGAGAAATTAAAAGAATAAACCAACAAAGGTTCTACTATTTGCACATACTTCGAGTTAATGTGAGTGATCGGTGTATGCATGGACGAATGAGAATTCATCATATGGCTACCTATTTATAGGCGGAAATAGTGTTCCTTCGCGTAGCGCGAAGGACCATCATCTTGTTCGTTCACATAGCGCGAACGGCCAATAAACCGCCTTTGATATTTCTTGTCCTTCGCTTAGCGGGAAGCATCACTTCGCGTTACACGAAGTAAACCAATAGTTTGATGAGTTGACCACTAGGCTTGCCATGTGTCAATACGTGGTGACACATGTCCTATGACGTGTTGCCACGTGTCTTTCAAACACATGGTTACTTCATCGCTATTTCGCGTAGCGCGAAGGAATAAAAATTTAAATTTTCATTTTTAGTCCCTGGACTTTGGTAGCTCATCAAGTCTTGATCTAACTTCCATTGCTCAAAAGTACTAAGGCGGTTCTCAAGCGGCTTGCAAAGTGCAAAGTGCGCCATCAAAGCACCATATTGCGCCAGTCGTCGTGCCTATATCCGACGCTAGGACTATTGAGAGTGGTTAGACACATTAGAATATTACTATGGAAACTTTCTTCATTATAAAGAGATTCCAAGTTTTATAATTTTCCAATGTGGGAGGAAAGTTTTCTTTTCTATTTATATCCATGTGGAATGCTTTCACTTTCTTCCCTCTTTCCATGTGGGATGAAGTTTCTTATTTTCTTAACATGAGATGTTTATCTCATTTTCCCATTACTTATCTTATGAATATTCTTGGTCCTTCATCTTTATAAATTTG
The DNA here is from genome assembly GCF_021521415.1 of Bidens hawaiensis. Taxonomy (NCBI): domain Eukaryota; kingdom Viridiplantae; phylum Streptophyta; class Magnoliopsida; order Asterales; family Asteraceae; genus Bidens; species Bidens hawaiensis. Next base: position 31,465 of record NW_027497289.1, on the reverse strand, counting down.
TCAAATTCGGACCGAAATTTTAGGGATGTTACAACGATATAATAAATAGACATAATTTTGCTAGTAGGTAATCTCATCTGCCGTAGATTATCGATGGAATTTACCATGGGATTGTCGGTGGTCTAATTAACCAATTAAACACCAAAAACATTTTATAACATTCTTGTGCTCTGATCTGATGGAAATCTGATGATACGAAAGCAAAATAATGAGCATCTATAATAGGTAAATGATTCCATATAATAATCTCTTATCCTGCATTACGTACGCAACATTCTAGAGCATTGATTTCAAAAAACAGCTAACTCTAAAATCACAACTACGCGAGCTGGTAGTCATCCACCTCTGCCCCAACGATTTCGTCCACTTTCGAAACTACCATCCGCCGTCGTGAGATAATTAATCACCGATGCTTTTTGTTCACAGGTTTGTTTAGCTATTTGATAAGAATTGAAATTGAAGCCAATTGACCAGTTAAACTTTGAGATTGATACATTTAATCATCAATTTGAAGCTTTAATCGATCAACGTGGACATTGAGTGATGGGCTTTAACATTGAAACTACTGGTTCAAAACCTTGAACGTTTTAAAGTTTGGAATTTGATTTAAACGTATTTGATGTTTTTAGCCTTGAGCATGATTCGCGTACCTAATGCATGTTAACCGATTATTGTATGCAAACTCACCTCTACATAAGTAATCCATCATTAAGATTTTTAATTAAAAAAGAGTAAATTATCTTTTTCGTCATTTATGTTTATTTATTTTTCAATGGTTGTCCTTTACCTTTAAAAATGTCATGAAATGTCCTTAATGTTTAAATTTTGTCATGGTTTTCGTCCATTCTATTAACAAAAGTTAATTTCTCTGTTAAATCCAGTGATACACTTTTCACATGAGGGTCTTTTGGTCATATTAGCCTTAAAGGACTATTTATGCAACTAATACAAAAATTTATGTTAGCCAACATCGCCATCATCTGAAATCATATTGATTAGGTTTCCAATGATATAAGATTTTGGGGTTTTTGTATGAACCGATGCGGGTGGTTATTGCGCAGATCGATTAGGTTCATTGTAGTGGTGATGAACAAAGCGGTCGTATTGTTTGTGGTTGCGTCATCGAAAATTGCTTAGGTGATTGATGAATCCCAGTTTAGAAGAGTGAGATAGATTGAGAGACAGAGAGAAAAAGCTCGAAGAGGACAATGAAGATGACGGTAGTCTTAGGTTCTGTTTGTTTTTGCTTAAAAGGTCTGCAAGAGGCTTATGTCTGTAGGCGCGCAGACATAAGCTCCTGAAGACTGTTTGTTTTTTTTAGAAAAAAATATCTGAAAAATGCTTTTATTGTCTTAAAAAATAAACTATTGTTCAACTTCTTCACACATCTTAACACTTCTTCACATCCTACCAACACCCAATGTCCAACATCATCACCACCCATCATGAGCCACCACCACCACCCACAGTCTGCCACCACCACCGTCTACCACCCACTACCACCACTGTCGGCCACCACCATCACCCACCGTCCTCCACCACCACCGCCCACTACCCACCACCAACCCCCCGGTCGATCACAACCACCATCCACCACCACCACCACCACCCACCATCCGCCACCATCCACCGTCCGCCACCACCACCACCCATTGTCGACCACCACCACCGTCCACACCACCACCACCGTCCATCACCACCACCACCCACCATCGACCACAACCACCGTCCATTACCACCACCACCACCCACCGTCCGCCGCCACCACCAGCCAGGTCGACCACGACCTCCATCCACTACCACCACCCGCTACTCACCGTCCGCCACCACCACCACCACCCACCCGTCTGCCGCTGCCAGCACCGTTCACCACCCACCGTTGCCCACCACCACCGTCCACTACCACCACAACTGTCCATCACCACCACCCACCGTCCACCACCACCGTTCATCGCATACAATAATCGTCCACCGCCAATCGTCCACCACCACCCACTTTAACAATTCGTACACAAACACCAATTATTTTAGCAGTTACAAACGTTAAATGACTTATTTCTACTATAATATATATGATAGGTAACTAATTTTCAGCTTATGCAGACAATATCCAATTTATAAAACAAACACTATTATATTTTCAGATTGCAGATCTTCAAACCACATCTTCAGTTGCAGACATGAAATCAAAGAAAATAAGATTGCAGACAGTTTTTATCTTAAAAAACAAACAGCACCTTAGCTTGCTGAGAAATATTAGACGCATTGTAATTACGGCAATATTAGAGATAGTATTATGTAAATATAAGGTTTAGTATATAACAAGAAGTTACACTTACACCTTCAGTTAGACTGAAGAATCCAACTCTGGCCAATTTTTATTTATTTTTGTTACTTTTTTGCTAGTGGTTTCAACTTTCAATAATAAAAGACAAAACTGGAACAGTCGTTTGGTTGTTGCAGATTGTCAAGTTCAATGAACCCTAACTTTTGAAAACAACCTAAGCACATGCGTTACAAAAGAGGGGGAAAAAATGGGACAGTGGAGTTACAAAACAAAGATATGAAATATCACAACCTTGAACATCGAAGTGATCAAGCAAACCATATAACATAAATTCGATTCTCACATAACACACTTGCATTAGCCTACACCAAAGTACCCCTTACACACCAGTTCCAAGGGTCATGCAGTCACACAACATCCTGTTTTATTAGTATTCCACATACACAAGTAGAGCAAAAAGAGACAACCATTATCTTATATATACTTTGCATCCCAGTCATCGATTAATTATCGACGAAAGCTTCGGCGTTGTTCTCCTTCACCCCCTTGAAGTTTCACAAGTGTGTAGACACCAGCTCCAGCCAAGGCTCCAAGTGTAGGTGCCAATAGGTACACCCATAGCACCGTGTAGTTCCCGGTTGCAACCGCTGGACCTAGTGTACGAACCGGATTCATTGAACCACCACTTGATGGCCTGCATGCCATGCATATTAACCAATAAAAAAATATGCAAACAAACTTACCCAGTAATATCTCATTCGTAAATAGAACTACTTACCCCGCAACAAGAATGTTGAGCATAACAGTAGCTCCCACTGCAATACCCGCCAATTCTCCCACCTAAATATTATATTTATATTATTCTATATTTCTATATACAATTGATTTTTAGAAAATAATAAAAGAAATGAAAAGTAGATTATATGTACCGCACGAGTATCGGTAGCAACCGCGGTGACAACAAAGAGGAGATTGAAGGTGATGAGGAACTCAAGTGCAAAAGCTTGGCCAGTGCTAACTGTGGGAACAGTGACACCACCGGACATGAAGGGGTGAAAGATGCCTTTGAGTGCAAAGGAAGCACATATGGAGGCTGATACTTGGGCTAAGATATAGGCTGGGACCTGGGCCCATGGAAAATGACGGAGGGCTGCGAACGCAATGGTAAGAGACGGGTTCAAATGGGCTCCTGAAATATGGCCAGTTGATAATATTATTATCATCACTGCTAGGCCTGCACACGCTGCGTTACCAATTAGTGTCTCGGAGTTTGAGTATTTTTGGTTCACTATTGGTCCCGCGGTTGCTGCAAACATCAGTATAAATGTTCCCACAAATTCTGCTCCCAACTGCATATCCAAACCATTATCAAAGTTCAATTCTACAACTAGCTTTTATATAAAATATAGGGAATATCACAGAAATGGTCATTTGGCCGATGAGTTCGACAAAATGGCCTTAAGAACTTTAGTAAAAATATTGTTTCAACCTAATAGTGCTACTCCGACGCAACAGACCTTGGCATGGCACAACATATTTCTATATGGCGTGGAAGAATGATTTTGTCGCGTATGATTAAGATTTATTGTGCCAAAATTGAAATCTACTGTGCCAAGGGACACTTATTAAACAATGATTAATTGAAATCAAATTCTATTTTGTTAAACTCATTGGCTATTTGGCCATTTGTTGATTTTCCCAAAATTTAAGCTTGACTATAGTATCCACTTGATAAGTTGAAAGTTGTGCAGCAAATAAAATAAAAAGGATGTGGAGTACGTTTAGCATAACCCAAAATATATTATTTAATTTTATAAAAAATAAGTACCTTTCGGGTTAGGGACACATCAGGAGCTGGGAAATCAGTGAAGCAGGTGTGCGGTGCACCAAAAGATGGCGCGGCAACAGGAAGGCACTTGCAATGGGGCATTGACTTGCAGTCATAGTCCAACGAATCGATTCGTAGAGACGTGAACAATGGACCTCCGGGCGTTCCAGGTGTGGCCGGTGCTGATACTGGCGGTGTGGGCCCATCTTTACCATCCATTTTCAACAAAATATATATGCTAGAAACTAAATATAGTGTTTTTGGTTTTATTTTATTTATAAAATAGAGAGTGGCTAGATATCTATTTTTTTTTTTTTTTTTGGTTTTTAACTGAATGAGTGGATGGATTGTCTAAAGTTACATACTGGGGAGATTTTTATAAATGTTGAATTAAGGAAGAGAATACTTGAAGATAGCCAGAATGAACAAGTGAGTTAAATGAAGGGAAGAAACAGATTCAAAACTATAATCATAAAAATGTAGTTTTAAATCTTAATCTTGGGGAAAATGAGGAAAACTAAAATGAAATGAATATTTGTATATAAATGTATGATCAAGGAAGAGAAAGAATGTGATTGAGGCTAAAGACAATGTGTGCTTATATACTGAGAAGTGGTTTGGATATAGAGTTTATATAAGCAAAAAAAGCATAAAGCTGGTGCCAATGTTGATGAAATGAAATGGAGTGGGGGTGGACTGTGGGTCATGGGATTATACTGTATGCAAAGGGAGGAGAATAAAAAGGTCAACTCTTGGCCAATAATCAACACAGCCTATCAATTTCAGCCATGCTCACATCACATCTGGTGGCCAATTATTATTGGCTATTTTATATATATATACGTGAAAAAGTTAACGTATAAATGAAATTAACGTGTTAATTGTGAGATACAAGTATAGTAATTATATATACAAGTAGAGTAATTATGTAATTATTCTATGATGTAATTGCATAATGCTCTATTTGTATATATAATTACTTTACTTGATTCTCACAATTATCACGTTAATTTCATTTGTATTTGATACAAACCGTATATATATATATATTTATATTTAAAATACTCTCTATTTAACATTAAATACATTTTCATCTTGGCACGAGACCAAGTTACAAACCGTCATATCGTATCATATGAAGACAGAAGAGTAAAACTGAATGCATTTTAACTAACGTTTGAAAAGATCTGATTTGAAATAAAAACACATAAAGATGTCTACCCTTAATTTTGATGGAGAATGAAATATTTTTATTAGAGTTTCAAGATTAAAATATGTTTGCTTTTCTACTTGATTAAAAATATTTGTGATTAGATTGACAACTAAGAAATTATTAAATAACACAATTAAGAAATTGAATACATCTTATAAATCGCATAAATTAAATACAACTCATAAATTGCTTATTTAATAAGAGTCAACAAATAAAAATTGGAATTCCAGTCCAGAATTATCGACCTATTTTTTTTATCTTACATACTTCAATCGATGCAGGCATTAATTGATTAATGGGCTATGTGTTCTTATCAAATTATTTTAGAAAATTGGAAATAAATAATCTCATCTTTATTGTATTGGCCGATAATAATCCCACCTTTAAAAATCACTAGCAACGGTCCCACCTGTTAACTATTTTTGTCTCACCGGTCCTCTGTTAAAAAATACTTAACGTCGTTATGTTTTTTACCTAGTTTCAAACCGATGTTTTAGGGCTTTTGATCGTAAGAACGACATGATTCAACTGATGTAAAACTTATCTCGAAACGGTGATTCAAATGGCTTGATTTTTGTTAATTGAAAATTCAAGCACCCGAATTGAAACATTGTTTCGTCGTTTGGATCACCATTTCGAGATAAGTTTTACATCGGTCGACTCGTATCCTTCTTTCGATCAAAAGCCCTAAAACATCGGTTTAAAACTAGGGAAAAAACATAACGACGTTAAGTATTTTTTAACGAATGACCAGTGAGACAAAAATAGTTAAAAGGTGGGACCGTTGCTAGTGATTTTTAAATGTGGGATTATTATCGGCCAATACACAAAAGGTGGGATTATTTATTTCCAATTTTCCAATTATTTTAAGGCTTTAGCTAATGTGACCTTATATAGCTATTTCAATATGTGGAGCATATGCATACAATGCGAGTGATCAGTAAAAAAATATAGATTAATTGATGCGACTAGGAAGAGCATACAAAGGGGTGATATTCACACATTTAATAAATGTCACGTAATTTTGAAAGACACCCATCACTAAAAAAGCTAAGAGAATAATCCATCATTTCTGAAAGAAACATCCTATGAGAAAATGGAAAAACAAACACAAAAGTAAAGATGAGTTTAAACCGTTGGATTCAATTGTTCACGAGACTGATACCATTTATAAATAAACATTTAGATTATTCACGTCATAAGGCTCATATTTTTGGCCAAATATCAAATCCTATTTCACATCAGTTTTAAATACGTATAAATAAGACCGAGTGCTATGATTGGTTTTAATGGCGCCCCACCCTCTATTTGGAGGGGTTTCACTAGCCCTTTGCATTCTTATGCCTGCCAACACACCCACGCCCTTGGCGCCCCCTCGTATCACTGTTTTAAAACCCCCTTTGGGATTCCGTCTGCTTGCATGGCGATGGGGTGAGGCCTCACTTGGGCAACCATAACACTCAGTCTAATAACCTACTCCTGTGTTTCAAAACCGTACAAAATACTATGTATAAAATAATTGTTAGAACAATATACACATGAACAATCCCTTTCATTATAATTGACCACCCTTATGATTAAGTATTTCTTTTTGCACTTTCTTTCCACTCCGATGCATGTCATCAGTTATCATCCTCTTTAAACTAATGGCCATATTTTCATCTCTAAACTAATCAAAAACGTCCCCACCCCATCACACTCTGTCGGTAAGTTTTGACTTTGCTTGTTCTTGGCTAGCATTGCATACAACCGGGCCATTGGTCACTATTCAAATCCTGAAATTCACCCCACCCGGCTCGAACCACCATCATGACTCCGAATTATGGGCTAGTAGGATTTGTTGTTTTGTCCCCTACCTTTTATTTGTCTAGTCAAGAATCTTCTCTAGTAACATCACCCACAACACTTGCCCCTACATGCACTATAGAGCCAATGTTTTCATTATTATTATATCAAGACATTTTGCCTTCCCCAACACCCACATCTCTAAATTCATAAAATTACTGTTAAGTGGCTAGCTAATTTGTTTATTTAACCATGCCGAGGCTATAATTAGAATTACGGGTTTTGACTCTTGCCCGATGTTGAAAAACACACCCGTTCAAGGTCAATCTTAAATAACATGTGATTTGAAATCTTTGGAATTTCAACGTAAATGGTGTTAGACTAATCTTGCATATGTATGGGGGAGTTATATGTGGTACTTACAAACTTAGAATTTTTTGAGTTAGTTTTTTCCTAGTTGTTATTGATCCGTGAACATTATTTATCACACAATTAATAAACAAACAAGTTTAGACTACCTTTTATTTTCTTCTAAATAGAAAGTGACCACTTTTCATTAAATGATCAAATATAACTAAACAGTATCATAACCTTCAGCTGTACGAGGTAACCTATATAGTTACAAAATCCATGGTCATGTGTTCCCGTTTCTGTTACGATATCTTCAAAGGTTAAATTTTTCCATAAGGCTTTTGATATCCTATATCTAAAGAAACGGTCACTTGCTCATGTACCAAGTCACATCAAATGAAGAATGATGTTTTGGGGTGTTTTGGTTTGGTTCGGTTCAGTTTGGTTTGTGTAATATAAGCGAATAAGACGTTATATGCCTATATATAATATGTTTTTTTAATTGTTCATGTCTGTTTATTCATGTTGGAGTAAATTTCCAACAACCCCGCGTATGATGATTCTGGTGCATTACATAACTTCATAATCAAATTTGGTATCTAATCTGGGATCCACCACCACTTAGATGAAATGATTGCTTTTAAGAATGATGGAATCAACCACTAAACTTCGGCTTTAAAATTTAAATACAATTAAACAAAAGTTATTTGCAACATACAGAAACCTCCAGACAATTAAATATATGTCATTAGCAAGATGCATGTCACCAGTACACATGAAACACAATGAATTGGTTAAAAAAATATTTAAAGTAATTGAAATAAAAGAACTTAAATTTAAAGAAACCGAAATTAAAATTTATAAAATAAAAAGGTTAAAAAGTAAAGGAATGCGCATTTGATTGACAAAAATAAATATATAGATAAGCAATAAAAAAAAATAAAGTAATTGAAATCTACCACCCATGCGCCATCTAGGGATGGCAATGGGTCGGGTTTAGCCATTCATAAACCCATACCTGATTATGAAAGCTTGTTCCAAACCCGTCGGGTTTTAATCGGGTAATTACCTGTCGGGTTTCGGGTTTTCCCATCGGGTTTCGGGTTTCCAATCGGGTTTTGTCAAAATACCCATTGGGTATACCCGGCCCAAAACCCATCGGGTTTCTATCGAATTTTGACAAAATATAACTAATCGATTACAAATAATGATTACCATAAAATAAATGTCTCAAATAATTGCTATAACAAATTTCAACAAATAATATATTTAAAATATTTAAAGTATACTATATATAAATATAGAAAAAGTTATGTCGGGTACATCGGGTTTATAATCGGGTAAATGGGTTAATATTATCGGGTAATCAGATAAATTGCAAATCCCAAACCCACGAAAAATTTCAAAACTAATCCCAAACCCTAATGGGTCGGGTATTACCCGTCCCATTTATGTCGGGTTTCGTATTTTCCCATCGGGTTCGGGTTTCATTGCCATCCCTAGCGCCATCACCTTCTAGAATTAGAGATTGATTATATGGCCTACATACAGGGTCGTTTTCAAGGATTTAAATACATCAGCCGAGCTAAAAAAAATGACCTGTAGGCCTCCACTAATAACGAAATATATAAGCTAAACTTTATAAACGACGATTAAAACAATAAATATAAAAAAAAACATAATATGAATGTAATACTAAATTTTCAAAAAACCCTAAAACTTAATGCTAATACGAGTTATTAATACAAAATTTATCAAAATTAATGTAGTTATTTTAATATAAACTCAATTTTTAAAGGATTTTAAATGATATGTTGAAATAAAAGTTAATGGTGAAGTATAATTAAAACAAAACTAAAAAGGGTAAGTATGTAAATAATAGATTTAATTATGAATAAAGAGTATGTGTTATTTTTGCTATTACTTGAAACTTGATTTTGTAAATTTAAGAAAATTCATTTCAATTCACTAAGACTTTTATTCAATTCAAGGAAAATAGGTTCACCGTTAATTTTGGTCATGCAAACGACCAAAATTTTGTTATGAATCTTCTTCATCAAGACTTTCCGGCAAAGTTATCTGATGAATTGGCCTATTTTTTCAGTGACTTTTAAACACCAAAATTAGCTACCGATTCAACCAATTGACGATGTCGTTTGACTCAAGAACTCTATATATCAAGCATATATATATGTTTAAAACAGTTTGGCCCCCGAAACTCATGTATTGCACACCCCCCGGGCCGGCCCTACCTATATATATTATCGTGTGGTCCTTGCAGCCGCCAGTCATTGCCCTGTATCGATCACCACCACCAACGTAGCGGTGATGATGGGTGGGGTGAGGACTAAGGAGGACTGATAGAGTGATAAGTTGGCCCTCGTAATGGTATACAAAGACAGATATTGGCCAACCTTAAGGGGCTTAACCTATAAATTACACATTAGACTTTTATTAGTGAAAATCGATTATCGGAAATCCTTTGATTGAAATCGTCTACGTGAGAAATTTAAGGAAATCATTTCAATTCCATTTCCAATCAACTTTTCTGACAAAATTTCTAAACCAAACAGATTAGAAATGAAATTCATATTGCAGTTCCATTAAATTCCTGGAAACAAAACATCTATGCAACATTCACTTCTTGGGCCACGTATAATGGGACATTATATAGGTGGATAAACCCCCTACACCATCCCCGAGGATTACAAAGGTTTTTTACTAAATAAATGTTAGATATGGCTAAGGTGCTGTTTGTTTTTGCAGACATAAACTGTCTGTAAGCTGATTTCATCTGTTTTTATGTCTGCAGCTGAAGATGTGGTCTGAAGCTCTGTAAGCTGAAAAAATAAGACTGTTTGTTTTTATAAGTTGATACTGTCTGCATAAACTTAAAATATGTAAATTATCAAACTTATCTCACTGGATAGAAGTTATTTAACATTCAAGTTACATAAAATTATAATATTAAAAACAAGTTTAAAAAACACATAACATAAAATAAACTCAAAGCACATTGTTTTGCATTAATTGTTGTGCTATTTGATATCGAAGTTGACTCATGAATTCACAAACGGATTCAAGAATCAAAACCCTAAATTAACAGAAGATGAACAAAATTGATGTTTGAGAGAGAAACTGAACGGATTGTATGAATCACGATAAAACTTCTCGACTCTTTCAATTTATATAAGCAGACCAAATCAGCCCAAAACACAACCACCAGAACGAGGTGGTCGAACGGCGGTGGTCGAACGGTTTAATGATGAAGCAGCGGGGGGTCGACGGAGGTGGTCGAACGGTGGTTATGGCGGCGGTATGGCGACCGAACCAAGGGAGAGAGCAGGAGGCGGTATGGCGGTGGTTATGGCGACCGGAACCAAGGGAGAGAGGAAGAGAAGGAGTGTACCTGGAGGAGCAGAGGCGGTGGCGATGGCTGCCGGCGAGTGGAGGAGCGACGGAGGCGGTGGCTAGGGTTGGAAGGACTGGACGACCGGTTGTGGAGGATGAAGACGTTTGAAGCATGTTTCAATAGCTTTTGTTTTAAGAAGTTATAAGCTGTTTGCATATCTTATTCTTTTAAAAAAACAAACTGTCTTCACAGCTGATTGTCTGCGCGCCTGCAGACATTACTCTCCTGAAGATGTTTGAAGCAAAAACAAACATCACCTAAAAATGACTCTTAAAGAACATTAACCATTACATATGGCCTTAGTTGAGCATCCGCATCCTAGTTAGTAATATTACCAACTCCATATACTTCAAGTTAAAAAACAAAGTTTTAACCTAAAAGACTCCTACAACTCATTCTGTAAACCTTAACCTTAACCTTAACCATTCATTACAATTTCACTCTCTTCTCTACTTTTGATCTCATTCGTTCTTTAATCATATTCAACCCAAAAAGTCTAAAATACACAACACATTATTTCAATTCATCATGCTTAAAGTTACACCATGGTTTCACATTAATCCAAAAGTAAGCATTCTAAGTTCTTAAGGTTTACCACTACTTTCCACCACAGTTACAATCTTTATGTTTCACGCAATATTTTGACAAGTGAAATTGGTATGTACAAAAATACACATCTGCCTCCACTAATTTCTGCTTTTGAGAAACAAACCATGTTCTATAGTACTTCCTTTTATGTTCCAAAATCAATGTAACCCTAAACAGTTGTTATTAACTTATTATCCATTATCATTATTTTCATGTTCCAACTCACGTTTAAGAAAAAACATTAGCATGGTAACACTTAAGACAGACACAAGAGTAGCAAACCTACAACAACTTGCAAATTGAAGCAATTACATCTTACATCAGACCTTGTCTTGTAAATAAGCTGAATAGGTCAACGCGGTTAAACTTATTGAGATGACTAGTAGTAAACCTGCAGGGATTACTTTACGCGTGGCTGCAAAGCGGATGCCTGCATTGGAAAATAAAAGTTGATGAGTTTTGGTAATTAGACAGTACTTTTATTAACTATAAAATTGAAAATGATGTATATCTAAATTCATACCAAATATGGCGGCGAAAAGAAGAGAAGCCCCAAATGCAAGTGCGTCCCCTGTTTCTTTGGTCTCGGTTGCTTGCATAAGATAGTAGGCCTGCAAGATATAACCATATAGCTCACATAAAGTTTTCAACACACTGTTTTTCAATTCATGAATAATATTGTTGGTTTCGTGGTGAGCAAAAACAAACCATAAGCGAAAAGGGAACCGTTGACAGAAGAAATTAATCAAAACTAACCATAACCAAACAAAACCAACGGTTATGGTTTAGTGAGTCTGATTAACCGAGCATTCGGAAATGGTTACGGTTAATGTGACTTCATTAACCGAAACCGAACATTTAAATTCGTGCTGCAATTGTTTATAACAAAGCTTGGAACAATTTTCAACTGGACCAAAGGAAAAAATATGTGGACACTTGGGCAATTAATTGAACTTAACCGAAACCGAGCCATAACCAAAGGTTAACTGACCATTGGGTTATAGTTATGGTTAAGCAATATTCTATAACTGAACCTCAGTTATGGTTATGGTTAAGCCCCCATAACCGAACCGACTTTGCACACCCCTAGTTGGGTTTAATGTGAAGGCTTGATTGGGACAAGTTTAGGAGATAAAAGAGGCAGCCAAATTAGAGACAAAGAAATGAATCTCGGACCGGCCTTGTTTTGTTCTTTCTAGCCCATTAATGTTTTCTTGATGGAAAAGTTGTAAATCCTAGATAGGATCTCTATTTAAACATCTTTGTACTTGTAATTAGGGCTGTAAACGAACCGAAGGTTCAGCGTCAGCGAACGGTTCGTGAACTGATCGACGGAAAGTTCGTTTACGTTCATTTGTTCAATTAATGAGCGAACACAAACAAGAAATTTTGCTCGTTTAGTTAAATGACCAAACATGAACAGAGGTTGCGTTCGTTCATTTGTGTACGTGAGTGTTCGGAAATGTGTTCAATTATGTCCATTTACGTTTGTTTGTTTATGCTTGTTAGTTAAATTAAAGGTTTGTTTTAAAATTTTATTTGTAATAACCATTTTATAATTTTGTTTATGTTCGGTCCGTTTCGATGGTTTGCTTTATAAAAAGTCTTAATTCAACTAACAACAAATCTAACTTGTGCTTCGATGACATTATCAGATTAAAACCACCGATTGGGGGAGATGATAATATGATTATTATTATTATTATTATTATTATTATTATTATTATTATTATTATTATCTCAAGTGCTTAACTTTATATTTAATTAAGGTGATTAACTGACTATGTTTAATGTTTTGGATTAAGATATATTTTTCCTTTCTTCTTAAATATCACAAGTTCATTTGCGCTCATACCATTCTTGAACAAGTTCAATTTCTTAGCGAACGAACACGGACAAGAGTTTCTGTTCGGTCAGGGTTCATGAACCGTTCACGAACACGTTTAATGCTAAACAAACATAAACAAGGCTTTGTTCGGTACAGTTTGGTCCGTTTACAACCCTACTTGTAATCTCTCAGCTTATTATGTCTCTTGTTCATTTACATTTTGCACTTTGATTGTGTGTGTTTGCATAACCGAGATCCTAACATTATATTAACGTTTTATACGTGATTCAATATTTAAATGAAAACGAAAATCACAATTTCCTAACTACAAGATTTAATTCTTACTAAATTCTCCATTTTTTTATGCAATATTATTAAAAAAAAAAAGCATAAACCGTAATGGAAAAAATCTAATAAAAACTTACAGCACCCATAAGAGCAGCCCCTGTAAGCCCACCAAAAAGCGATCCTTTACTTCCTGATTTATTATCTGCTTACAAAACCAACATCCAAAACTTAAACTTACAGTGCTTATTAATTACTTTCCATACTTTAATTCAACAAATTGGCTGAAGATTAAACAACTTACAGGCAAACAGACCCCCGCCGAGAAGAAGAACAGCGTAGCCTGCAGAAGCTATAGGTGCAAAATCTTGAGCAAGTTGGCATTTGCAGATACGGGTAGTGTTTAATTTTGGATTTGGTACGAGTGTAGGTACCCGCCTCAGCCTCTGTCCGACAAAAGTTGATTTAGTTGTTACACTAGTAATTCGGACACTGGTCGTTGTGTTTCTTTGAGAATTCAAATGATTAAAGACTGGTAACTGATGAAGAGTTAAGGATCCCATTGTTTGTTTTTTGTCGTCGGTTATGGTAGCCGAAAGATGAAGATGAACTGGACCTAAATGGCTAACTCATACACACTTTTCGAAAAAAAAAAAAAGAAAGTGAAAAATGCTAGATTAAAATATTAACTACGTTTGTACTCGTAGTTCAATTGATATTGGTTAAGTTCGTTACGATACTAATAGTAAATTAACAGAATTAATATGTCAACACAGAAAATAATAGTGACACGTAGGGGTGAGCAACTTAACCGTTAAACCGAGCCATAACCGATATAACCGGTAGGTCTGTTTAATGAATTTTTAAAAACCGTCAAATATGGGTCGGTTTTGATTAAAGATAATTTCAAAACCGCTATAATCGAACCGACCCATTTATTTAACCAATAATATATTTGGGATTAACTTCCACCAAACATGTTGTTGGATTATATCATTTAATGTTTTTGGTTCAACATTTGTTATCAAATTAAGTTGAGTTTCATTATTGGATTATATAATGTTATTCTTTTTTTGAATATTTGGTATTAATATTATGGATTATATATTTTGTTAGATTATGTTATGTCGTTTTTTGTAATAGTTGGAACCAAACTTTTAGGCCCAATTTGGTTACGGTTAACCAACTCACTATAACATGCAAAACCGATTAACCAAAACCGACGTAACGGGTCGGCTATGGTTATGGTTATCGATTAACCGACATATATGTTATGGTTATGGGTTTGGCTCAAAACCGCCCCAAATCGACCCCTACACACCCCTGCGACACGCACATAATTTATAACTAAAAGATATATATTTAAAACACGTTTATTCAATCAGTAAAATAGTAAAATGCGAGTGTTGCAGTGGCGGGTCAACACAAATTAGGTCAATTTCGGTTGCATTTATTATGATATCGGAACTACAGCAAAAAAGATAAACAAAAGGTTTGCATGTTAAAAAGTAACGAAAACCCTCATTTGCGAAGTTGGTGTCGTAACGTGAACCTGTGACACCAAGCTTCACTTTTTAGTTTTTATGTTATGTATATGTCTAACGAAGTATTCCAACCGACTGGTTTTGCTCTGTTATTTCTTCTAAAATGATATACATTATACAGTTAATAATTTTTAAAATCAAATTATATTAAAGCATTCACAACCAATCTCCTATTTTTAAATCTAAAATTATACTAAAAATCACTACATTTTCTATCTTCTTTCAATTAAATAATACTTTGTTATACTTTTAATCATTATAATTTCTTTTTCCTTCACTCACAACCACTTTCAAAATGTATTAGAAAATTACAGGGTGTAAATAGTAGCTTTAACTTCAAATATACAAAAAATCACTACATTTATCTCTCTTTCATTCATAACATTCTAAACCACTTTCTACATTATAAAAAATGTACTCACATTTTTTATGGATTAAACGTGAATACTATTAGATAAATGAATAAGTCGTAGATACTCGGATATCATTGTTTAATAAGATCAAGCAGACAACAAGGTGACATTTTATGAAAAATAAATGATAAGTATGGAAACACCATGTGACACCGTTTGAAACATTGAAACAAATTAAAGTATATAAGGATTTGGTGGCCTCAACTTATTGAGGCTTTCTTACTGTCACTAAATTATTGACCCGTACGTGACACGAGTGAAAATATATATAACGTTAATTAAACGCACATATGTATGTGTGTGTATTATTATATTTTAGTAAATTTAACAATAATTTGTGTAGGTGTGTTACCGAACTAATAGTAATTATTGGTACTACACGAGGGGAAATGTAGGAATCATAAAACGAACATATGTATAACGATGTATACATGTTGTAAGATTTTTGTTACTTCATATAAAACGTGGATGATTTGTATTATATGATTTTAGAAGTAATCATTATTTTATTTGTATAACTGAAAACTATTAAAATATTAAACATAATCATAGGACAAAACATGAAACGACAAAGATTATACATGTACTTATTAGGAACGATTTTTGCATTTTTCATTTCACTAAGTAACACTATATATAAATAATCAAACTAAGCATGGTAACATGAATACATGTTAATCTTAAATAACCTTTAAACCGTCCTTAACATATAAACATCTATTATAACATTAACACACCCTTGACATATCAAATTAACCATTAAAACATTATTAAAACTTAAACAATCACAACAAATTTCCAAAAGTATTTTTGTTCCATCCTTTGCACAAAATCCATTAGCACGAATCGTAAAGAGAACTCAATTCATCATAAATTTGTTGACACCATATATTTTGAACAAAAACATGATTTTTCAAAGTAAAATATAAGTATTTCATATACAATTGAATTTTCAATTCAAAAAACTCGGTCACATATCCTATCATTAAACTACTTGTCTATTTAGATCTTGCTTAAAATCACCATACCTTGAATTAGTGAAAACATGAATATTCAAGAATAACCAGCTGAGATTTAATTCTTCTTCATGAACGATCGCCACCCAATTATGAAAAAAAAATGGTCACCAACGTTTTCAACCCATGAATATCAAATGGTAAAACCTGTAATTAAAAAAATAAAAGTAAAAACAAATAAAAAAGAAGACCTTAAGAGTGTGTGCTCTTGTTTCAAATTAAGGCTCCTCATTTGTTACTTAAGGGTTTCTTATTAAATTAAATGAAAAACATAAAAAAATTTTCTTATTAAATGAGAAACATAAATGAATTTCTTTTTAAATTATTTAATTGGAAAGAAAATCAAAGGAGTTGTTATATGTGAAAGCAATAGATTAAACCAATAAAAAAAGCCATATGTCCATGAACTCAATTGATTTAATAGTATAGGAAAATATGTTATAAACCCTTATATTAGTTTTTAATAAGTGGTTGACCATTTAGGAGTTAAATGTTTCATTAGCTTACAAAAGAACTTGAGACGGATCAACACTTCACGTGAGGATATGGTTCTAGCTCAGTCTCTTCATGTTCATTATATGCATACCGGGCTTGAACGATTCTCTAACCAAAAGTTTGTCATCTACTCGTTTTGACACTCTAGTCCAAGATTTATATTATTATGCTCGTCGAACTTGAGAAGGAATATTAGAGCATAATTAATATAGATGCCATATTTGTATTTTCTTTTATGTTTTATATCTACTATTATTATAATAAAATAGAGTTTTCTTAGGGTCTTTATGACAGCCCTCCCCTTTAATTTTCACTTTATATTAGTCTTCTAACACGTGGCCTCACCACAATTAAGAATTTGACAGTTGCATTTACGGTTTCATGTAAGTGTGTAACCACCCGAATCCCACATCTTCCTTCCAAAAACCTCACTCTAATTCGTCCATTCAACCTTCTACGACTGAAGAGGTAGGTCCCAGCAGAGCCCAGTTGGACCCGCAGGACTCACCTTGAAGAGAGACGTCTGCGCAGAAACCAACTGGATCCGCAGGACCCACCATGCTCAGAGACGTGACGTCCTTACGCGCAGTACGCCATCTGTTCCCGCAGGGAAAGCCTCCCAATGGTGAAGTACCCCGCTTGTTCCCGCAGCTGCGGATACAAGCCATCAGGGAAGGCTACCCGCACTAATAGCAAGGCTACACGCACAAGGCACTAACTCTTGATACTTCAGTAATGTCACCTGAAGGAATGAGCAAGGCGGGAATACTCCCGCCCAAATGAGCCAGTCCGTATGCTTCTGGAAGATCTTTTGTACTATACCTGCCAAGGTATGGGCAAAATAGACAATCTGACCAAAACAACCCATGAACCAATCACAGGGTGACAGCTCACCGACAACAGTACGAGGAGGAGCACCCTCTAGTACTGTTTGTCACTATTAGCCGCTGTCTACTCACCAACCCTCACTGTGGGGACGTGTGTAGCCTACAGTTGGTGGAACAGTGCATAGCCGGCAGTAAAGGAACAGTATACAGCCGGCCTTGTCACTATCGGCCGCAGCCTATCCACCAACCAGCATGGCTTGTGTGTAGCCTACTGTTGGTAGAACAGGAATACTATTCAGCCGGCTGTACCTTCTCGGAAACCTACCTTCGGCTATAAATACTCCAACACCTTGGAATGGTAAGGACATTATCTGATATCTCATTATCTTATCTTCTCTAGCAATCTCTTAATATACACTTATATTCAGAGCAATCTAGTCTGATTCTCACGCCGGAGGGTGGTCACAAGGAGGAACCCCCCCCCCCCTTCTCAGTGACGAGCTTACGGTGTCTGTTTTGCAGGTCACCTGAAGAACAACTTTCTTTGCTGGACCTCATCCTCGTGGGAAACATCTATTTAACCCCCAGATTATCCGTAGTCTGCCTGGGGTGATTAGTGTTTCTTCATTGGCGCCATCCGTGCATAAAAGCTAGAACTAATTCTTAGTTTTTTCAAAATTTCTGAAGAAATGGTTAACGTTACTCCGGTCCCAAAGCCAGTAAGTGACCAAGAAACCCCGGTAACCACAACCCCAGCAACTGGGGGGAACACCGGCGGTTATACAAATTTTACGAACACTACCCCGGTTATCCAAGCCGGGACAAGTGCAGTAAACAATATTTCACTGAGTTCACTGATGCCCAGTTGGAGAAACGGACGAGGGTCCTCGCCAAACACTCGATCAAGTTAAGGCGTGGGCCGAAGAACGTCAGAAAGAGTTCCAAGCTGAGTTGGATGAACGCTTGCGTTCACTTCAACAGGCTGACGAATTCGGCAGTACTCGTCAACATCTCAACATGAACAGTGAGTGCGAGTACTCGGACGATGAGCGGGAAGAATCCGATACCGATGCAAACCCTCGCCATAAGGCAAAAGGGAAGCGTAAGGAAACGGACTTTCAACCGACAAGGAATTTTGGAGAAACCTTTAAACCAACGAACGCGGGGAGAAACCCACGTGACTTCTCCAAAACCTTTAGACCAACTGCTGCAAATGCAGGAAAGTCCAAGTTTGCAAGGGACATTGTGGAAGCAATCGCCCCGAGAAGTGCCAAACAAATGTCCAACATCGGCACTTATGATGGTCTATCCGACCCAGACGACCACTTGAACAGATTCATTGCGGGGGCAACCGTCAGTAACTGGACGGAACCCACGTGGTGTTATATGTTCCAGATGACACTGGTTGGAACGGCCAGGGCATGGTTCGATCGTTTACCGGTCAACCACATCTATGATTGGGCGGACTTTCAGAACAAGTTCAGCCAACACTTCAGCCAACAGAGGAAATATACTGAAGAACAGTGGACGATCCTCAACTGCGTTAGAGAGGAGGATGAATCTTTACTAGACTTCATCACTCGCTTCAACTCCAAAAAGTTGAGTCTGGGCAACATAAGTGAAAATCTTGTTCGCGCCGCTTTCATCCAGGGCGCCGAATACCCAGAGCTTATCCGCACATTGACGGGTAAGGACGGCATGCCATCCACATGGGATGCCATCATGACGGCGGCCAAGTGCTTTGCCGAGACAGAGAAGCAACTGGGTAGGGATCTTCCCCAGAGTACACACCTCTACACGCAGAGGACCAGAGAAAACAATGTTCGGATCGCCCGGCAGAACAAAAGGAGGAAGCTAGGTATTTGGCAGTCAAGGGTAAACTTTGACACATCATCCAGCTCTCGCCCTCTTGTTGGCGGAAGGGATAACACACACCCTTCAAGCCGAAAACACCGGTGGATGCCACTCACCAAAAGCGTCACGGAGATATTTGCCACCGAAAAACTACCATGGCCAAAAGCCCCAATGATCCGGCAGCGACCTAATGCGGATCAAAGCAAATCCTGTGACTTCCACGGGACAAAGGGTCATAGTACGGAGGAGTGTACATCCTTGAAGGATATTGTTGAAACATTCGTCAAGGATGGAAGACTTGCACACCTTGTGGCATCAATCAAGAAGGGAGGAAGGAATGATAACCGGTACAGAGGCAACGGACGAAAGCCCGTTGACATCAGCATCAACATGGTTCATGGCAACATCAGAGGAAGAAAAAGACGAGCGACATAACCATGCGCGTGAAAGGAAGCTGAGGTGCGCTTCCCGCGAGTGCCAGGAGGACCCAGCAAAGAAGGCCCTATCGTCATCAAAAGCCAGCTGGGGCACTACATCACTTCTCGCACTCTTGCTGACAACGGCGCCTCGTCAACGGTGATGTACAGGCAGTTCTTCGACAAGCTAGATGACGAAGACAAGGAACGCCTGGAAACGGTCTACGCCTCGATGGAAGGGTTCGACGGCAGCACAAACACCCCCTGGGTATCCTATCTTTCCCCGTCACTCTTACGGACAGGAATCACTCACGCACAGAAGATGTGGATTTTGTCGTGATGAGGAAGCCACACCACACATACGACATTCTCTTCGGAAGAGACGGGATGGCAAGATTCAACGCCGTGGTATCTTCAGTCCACGGCATGATGGGATGGCCAACAGCTGAGGGTGTAGCGATGATCACCGGCATTCCCCAGGTATGCATCGCATCTGTCTCATCTAAACCCAAACCAAAGATGGCTAAACCAACCATCACCGAACCGGAAAGATGGGCCTTCAATGGCAAATACCCTGACCAGGCCGTTACCATTGGCCCAACAGTCGTTGATCCCACGCGCACCTTACTCAAACGCTTACTACAGAAAAACGCTGACATCTTCGCGTGGACACCAGCTGACATACTGGCGTACCCCGAAGTAAGGCAGAGCATAAGCTCAAGTGCGACCCGGCTGTTACGCCAGTCGTACAAAAGCGCAGAGTAATGGGGCCAGAACAAACTAACGCGTGTAGAACCCAAGTCAAGGAACTCCTTGACGCAGGCATCGTACGCGTTAGCAGATATCAAACATGGGTTGCAAATCCCGTTATGGTACCGAAGAATAACAAACAATGGCGCATGTGCATAGATTTCAAGGACTTAAACAAAGCATGCCCCAAAGATTGTTATCCGTTACCCGAAATTGATCTTAAGGTGGATTCGTTAGCACCGTTTCGCCTTAAATGCTTCCTGGATGCGTATAAGGGGTACCATCAAATCCACATGGCCGTTGACGATCAGGACAAAACCGCATTTCGGACGCCCGCATGGCACATTTTGTTACCAAATGATGCCATTTGGACTTAAGAATGCCGGGTCCACATACCAACACCTGATGGACAACCAGTTTCAGGCCCAAATTGGGAGGAACTTGGAAGTCTACATGGATGACTTGGTCATCAAAAGCCCTGACACAGAAGCGATGTTGAAAGACATCGAAGAAACTTTCAACACGCTCAGGAAGATAAACATGAAGCTCAACCCGAGCAAGTGTTCCTTTGGGATGGAAGAAGGGAAGTTCTTGGGGGTCATCGTCACTAAAGATGGCTTCAGAGCGAACCCTGAAAAGGTCGAAGCCATTATCAAAATGGAATCACCTACTACCATCAAACATGCTCAGACACTGAATGGACGACTAGTCGCACTTAATCGCTTTTTGGCAAACCACGCGGATAAGTCGTTTCCTTTCGTGTCAACGTTGAGAAACTGTTTAAAGAAAACGCACTTCCGCTGGACACCAGAAGCGGAAGCAGCTTTTCAAGAGATTTGGTCACGCTTGATCGAACTCCCAACGCTCACAGCACCAGAAGCGGGGGAGGGGTTAATCCTATACCTTTCTGCAACAGATATAGCAACCGGGGCGGTCCTGCTAGTTGAACGGAAAGGCATCCAGATGCCAATCTATTATGTCAGCCGTATCCTAACAGACGTAGAAACCCGGTACTCTACCCTCGAAAAATTAGTCTTGGCACTTGTACACGCTTCACGCAGGTTAAGACGATATTTCCAGGGTCACCCAATCACCATTCTCACCAACTTCAAACTTGCAAACGTTCTACGCAAACCCGAGTTATCGGGACGCCTAGCCAAATGGGCAATTGAGTTGGGGGAATACTCGATAAAGTATAAGCCAAGACCAGCCATAAAAGGCCAGGTTTTGGCCGACTTTATTGCGGAAGTGCCGGCATTGCGAGAAAAAGAGTGCCAGGAAGAGGCTCAACCCTCTCCAGCACAGGACATCAATGATGTCTGGCGACTCTACACTGATGGAGCAGCCAGTAACGAGGGTTCAGGCGCAGGGTTGAAACTAACCAACCCAGCAGGCCAAGAATACACTTACGCTATTCGACTGGATTTTCCAAGTACGAATAACGAAGCCGAGTATGAAGCATTCTTGGCCGGGCTGAGAATTGCGCGTAAGATGGGAGTGAAATACTTGGAAGCCCACGTGGATTCCATGTTAGTAGCCAACCAAATAAACGGGACGTACACGGCCGTGAACGACACAATGGCCCTGTCCTCGCACAAGCAAAAACCCTTATGCGTGATTTTAACGATTGCAAAGTCATACACGTCAAGCGTAGCGAAAACAAATCTGCGGATGCGTTAAGCAAGCTTGCATCATTAGCCTTCACCCACTTGGGAAAGGACATCCGCATTGAACTCCTCGGGGAACCTTTAGTCCCGCACAAGGAAATTTGTGTCATCCAAACCGGCACAGAAACGTGGATGACACCAATAATAAATTACCTTGCGGCGGGTATACTACCAGTGTCAAAAACACAGGCAAGAAAACTACGCTGTAAAGCACTAAATTAGCATACCTGAAGGATCGGCCGTCGTTGCCGATGACGGAGGAGGCATTGTGAAGGCCGCCGCGGTAGTAGAAACCAACGGAGGTGAACTCACCGTAGGTGAACTCACAACCGTGGTCGCCGCTGCGGAGGAGCCCGCAGAAATAGTCACCGCTGGCTCAGTGAAAGATTCAGTAAATTTGGCACTGATAGCCGGCGGAGATGTCGTCACAGTTGGAACAGTTGGCTCATCCGGGTGAGCAACTGAACCAACTGAAGCAGGCGCAGACGCCTGGGTCATCGCCTCAGGTAGGTTGACCAAACCTACCGTCATGGGTCCGGAGGTGCTCCTCCCCGCTCCACCCAGGAATGCGGTAGCATCCACGCCTGCACAAAGAAGATATAAGTATAATGGCGGAAAGATATGAAGTTAAGTAAAGGAAGTTTGTACTTACGGGTTTTCTTGAGCCTAAAAGTGCGAACAGGCGGGGACGAACCCGATGGAGCCGGCCTCTTCACGCCGCTCACCGTCGTTGTCCTGGGCTGCTCGGAGGTGACGGTCGTCTCAGCCTCCGGAGCAGTGGTCTTATCACCACCAGGGTTCCCCGCCACCTCCTCGCTCTCGGTCTTTGAATCAGACCGAGGCACCGGATCGGCAGTGGAGGCAACCTTCGCCTTCCCCTTCCCGCCGGCAGCCTTCTTCTTCCGCACCAACGGAGGGCCATCTGCGGATTCCTCATCAGAAGATGACAAGATTAGAGGAATTCCAGCAGAGGTTTCAGCATTGAGAGGTCGAGGGTTGAATAACGCCTTACCTGGCCGCGTGGCGCTCAGAATAGGGTGGCCTGGCGGGTAGACCTCCACAAACCGATCCCTCGTTTGCTCCAAGATGGGCAACTCGTTCTCATCGAGAGCACGAGTACCAATCCGAGCGGGACCATCACTCTCCCGCGGCTGCAGGAGAGACTGCAAGTTGTTCCCCTCTGAAATAAAAGAAACAAACAGTTAGAAGACAAACCTATATAAACAAAGAAGACAGAGCATACCGTAAGGGACAGAGTTCAAACCGTATTCGAGGACGATGGGAACCTGTGACGCCTCCTTCCACACCCGGCTCATCCCAAGCATCACCATCCCAGACTCCGCAAAGCGGTATACCGGAGTCTGGACCCGGGAGATCTTGGCGAACCACTCCGCCTCCTGGTAGTTGAGGGCGTGAAGGGCGGGGAGTGCTCTCCCATTCTTAAAGGTCATCGCAAGGGGGACGACGCGAGCGGAGATATAAAAAAACTCACGCTTCCACGACCGAAGACTGCGCTCGGTAGCGCAGATCTTCAACCCCTTGATCCGATTGACCAAGGTGTACCACCCCTGGATGCACCTCCAAGAATAGAAGGTCATCAACCGGTCAACATGGGGCTCCACGCCCAGAATGAGGCACACCCACTCAAAGTGGCGGATCTTGGCCATCGCCATCGGGTGTACCTCCGTCAGATGCACACCGTGCCTCTCCAAGACACGGTATACAAACTTCGTCAATGGGAACCTGAGATTCCCATAAACGAAGAATGCAGCGTACACCCCTATCTTGCCCTTGGGGGCATCGTACACCGTCTGGTGTGGCTCCGGAAACTCAGGCTCGAACGGCTCGAGCATGAACTTCCGGACGATGTACTGAAAAAGCTCGGCAGGAAGAGCGCACTGGCACTCGCCAGCAGTGCTCTTGTCGTCCTTATCAGAAGTGGACGACGGATTCTCGACGAACACGTCAGACTCCTCGGCAAAAGAAGACATGTTTGGATGTACAGAAAAACGATTTCAGAAGAATGCTCGACGGAATAGTGAGTATTCGCCGGAAATCGTTTAGAAGATGAAGAGAAGTGAAAGTGTGGATTGCAAAGGACCCTCTCCCCCTTTATATACTCATCGCAATTAATGCGATGAATTTAATGCGGAAGAAAGAGAAATCGCATGTGCAATGAAACTATGACACGTGGCAATGAGCAAGCTGGCAACAGCTGTTGAAAGGACGCGTGCCATTAATTTTGCGGCCACGCGCCCGAGAAATCGCGCCCACGCGCCTGAAAAAGCGCCTGGAATGACCATATACTGTCACGTCGCCATAACTTCCTGCACGTCCTGACACTGTCAGAAGAAAACGTCGGACGACGTTTCAACAGTTTGGACTGTTCTTATCCTTTCACCAACTCTTTGAATTTCAAAATTTCAAAAAGATTCAAAAGTAAGCGGGAAAATACCCATTACCTTGGCAACCAAGTAACTATAAGACAGGTGCGAGTACAGTGTTAAGGCAAAACCTTTCACATACTTAGCACCTGCAGGGAATTGAAGCCAAGAATACCTCGGCGACCAAGTAACTATAAGACGGGTGCGGGTACAGTGTTAAGGCAAAACCCTTCACATACTTAGCACCCGCAGGGAATTGACGCCAGGAATACCTTGGAAGTAAAGTAACCGTAAGACGAGTGCGGGTACAGTGTCAAGGCAAAACCCTTCACATACCTAGCACTCCGCAGGGAATTGAAACCAAGAAGGATCTTCTGGGCCATGCTTGCGGAAACGGGAATAACATCCCCGCATAGCGGGAACGTCGAGAACTATATTGTTTGAAACTCCAAGATGGAATTGGTGGTTTTAACATAATTGATCACTATGTTCAAAACTACCAAAACCTCAAGGAGAATCCACACAAGTGGGACTCAACGCTCCTGACTTGCGAGGAGGTTACAGACCTACCCGCATCATACCCAAAGATCAAGCAGGAAAGTCGGGAATTTCTGCAAGTGACATTAGGACTTCCGCTGGAAGAATCCCCATGGAAAACCTTAAAACTAAACCCTTTTCAAAAACCCTTTGCTTAAGTCCAAAAGTTCACCTCACTTATTAAACATTCATGAGAAGAACATTGGACTGGGGGGACTTGAAGAGGTAGGTCCCAGCAGAGCCCAGTTGGACCCGCAGGACTCACCTTGAAGAGAGACGTCTGCGCAGAAACCAACTGGATCCGCAGGACCCACCATGCTCAGAGACGTGACGTCCTTACGCGCAGTACGCCAGCTGTTCCCGCAGGGAAAGCCTCCCAATGGTGAAGTACCCCGCTTGTTCCCGCAGCTGCGGATACAAGCCATCAGGGAAGGCTACCCGCACTAATAGCAAGGCTACACGCACAAGGCACTAACTCTTGATACTTCAGTAATGTCACCTGAAGGAATGAGCAAGGCGGGAATACTCCCGCCCAAATGAGCCAGTCCGTATGCTTCTGAAAGATCTTTTGTACTATACCTGCCAAGGTATGGGCAAAATAGACGATCTGACCAAAACAGCCCATGAACCAATCACAGGGTGACAGCTCACCGACAACAGTACGAGGAGGAGCACCCTCTAGTACTGTTTGTCACTATTAGCCGCTGCCTACTCACCAACCCTCACTGTGGGACGTGCGTAGCCTACAGTTGGTGGAACAGTGCATAGCCGGCAGTAAAGGAACAGTATACAGCCGGCCTTGTCACTATCGGCCGCAGCCTATCCACCAACCAGCATGGCTTGTGTGTAGCCCACTGTTGGTAGAACAGGAATACTATTCAGCCGGCTGTACCTTCTTGGAAACCTACCTTCGGCTATAAATACTCCAACACCTTGGAATGGTAAGGACATTATCTGATATCTCATTATCTTATCTTCTCTAGCAATCTCTTAATATACACTTATATTCAGAGCAATCTAGTCTGATTCTCACGCCGGAGGGTGGTCACAAGGAGGAACCCCCCCCCCCTTCTCAGTGACGAGCTTACGGTGTCTGTTTTGCAGGTCACCCGAAGAACAACTTTCTTTGCTGGACCTCATCCTCGTGGGAAACATATATTTAACCCCCAGATTATCCATAGTCTGCCCGGGGTCGATTAGTGTTTCTTCAACGACCAAAATCAGAGCCAAAGGTCTCGCTTTTATCACTAGCTAATGCAGGTAATTTAGGGTTTTTATTTACAAAGATTTGAAATTGAAGAGGCTATTGTTGATTTAGGTATATATATGTTACTAATTTTGTTGATTTATCTTCTTGATTCAAGACAATTATTGTTGGGTGAAGTTACAGGTTGTTTAATTATTGTGGCCATGGAAGTTAAAAAGTTCCAACAGGCAATTTTTAGGTAATTTATGAATAATCCTTTCGATTTCTTCACTGTCGTTAGTTTAGTTAGCTCTGAAATTAGATCTGTCTTTTCAACTAATAAGGTTTTGTGGTTTGTTATCGACATCAACAGGTATGTTTCGTTTTAATTTCATTCGATTTTTGATAATCCTTTATTCAATCTGAGTTCTCGTATTTGTTTCTCCATGATTTGGTGCATAAAGCTACAGAGGAAAGCGGCATTGGAGTTTCAAGTTGAATATTAGGTAAGATTGTTCATTTCAACACATACTCATATTTGAAGAATAAAGATACATAGTAGAGACAAGAAAAAAAAAGCATATACCATAACATACTACTGTTATTATAGATTTTATTTTCATTATAAATGGAACTATTATAATAAACCAGGATATATGATCATACCACAATTAGTATATACTTTATGGTCTTAAGATTTCTCTATTTTCAATTTTGGTTTGTTCTTGATGAGTAGATTTTGCCATTTTTGTGTGGTTCACATGAGGGTGATGGGAGTACTTCCATTGGAGCTGCGAAGAAAGAATCAGATGAATATGCACAAAAAATGGGTTATGTACCGGAAACAGACACAAAACATGACAAACAGTAAGCAAATCTTTCATGGTGTGTTCTTTTTGTACATGTCATTATTCATGATTATAGTTGCTCCTGTAATCATGTTTAATTATACATATGAGAATTTTGAACAAGCTTAAATTATACAAGATAGCAAACAAAAATGTTAACTTTACTTGGTGGTTTTAGAATTAATATTCCATTACCTTTTACATTGGCCATCTTTATAGCATTTACATTAAGCAATTTTATTTGTTTACAATAACTTTCAAATAGTTTTTTTTTTTTTTTTTCATTCTCAGGGCTTTAGAAATAATATATATTTTGCATAAGCTTCTTTGTGTTGGACACCATTAGTCTACAATTGCGACATTTTATTTTATTAAATTTTGTTTACATAATAGATGTTCTTACTTTCTCTCAAGATGATATCTCTTTCTGTTATTCATTTGAGATAACAGGTCCCATTTAATAGAAACGTCCTTTGATGTCATTTGTTGAATTGCTGCAATATTTACTATTTAAAAGACAAAAGCTATTAATCATGTATTCTTACTTTTTATTTGAATTTAAATGAGTTCGGTTTGAAAAACGTTACGAACAAATGAGTTTTGGTCGAAACAAGTTGTTTTAAAAGAGTATGATCAGGATGAGTTTGGGTCGAAAAGAGTAGTGTGGTCACATTGGAAATTGTGGAAATAAAAAAAATAATGGCAATTTTGAGTTTTCTGTCAAGTTTTGACTTTTTCAAGGTCAAAAGTTCTTGGGTAGTTTGACATTTTTGGTCTATTTTGACCAATAAAAGTCAATAGTCTAAATGTTGATACTTCATGTGATAATCAGATATAGGATGTTACTTTGCATTCAATCATTCATTTTTTTCACCAAGATCACCCGTATATTGTAACGAATTTATAATCCAACCAAGTATCTCCGTTTTTTGTGAAATACCAGTTACACTCTTCAAGGTTTCTTACTATTAATTGAAGGGTATAACTGATATTTATATTAATATTATTGTTATTTAAATATTTTTTGTAATGTTGACTGATCTACTTTTGTCATTTTATAATTGGCTACATATTTGGATGAGAAACTGGTTGATGTTCATGTAGGTGATTAAATACATTTTGATATTGAGATTTCGGATGCAGATATTATGCATGTTACTTTGTGAAGAGGACTATTCATCTGCATATCTAAAACCCAAGGTAAGTTATATTACTTTAAAATTATAATTTTAGGGGGTGTTTGGGATTTCTTATTTTTACCTCCTTATGACTTATGGAAAAGTCATAAGTCACAACCTTGTGACTTATGAAACTTTTCTTCTCACATATTAAGAAAACCTAAACACCTTCTTGACTTTTTAATAAGTTATAAGTCATAAGGAGACAAAAATAGAAATCCCAAACACCCCGTTAGTCAAGTGAAATAATTTGTGTTACTTTATGTGTTAAATGTGCAGGAGATGTAGGCTTTAGCTAATGAAACTTGAAACTTCATCTGATATGACTCAATGGGTAGCTGGATTTGTAAGTTTGACTTTTATAATAGCCTAACAGTTGACCTTTGTGAGTTTACTTTTGGGATTTATTCATGCATATTGGTTTTTTTATGCATGTAAAAGGTTGTAATTATGCTCAAGATAGGGTTCTAAAAGCAAGCCTGGTAGGCGATCCCGGGTGACTGGTTAAATGGGTTCAAGTCATGATGGAAACGGTTTTTAAAAACAATTCAACTTGGTTCGGGTCTAAATGGATTGTTTCAAAACAGACTCGACTTGGTTTGGGTTAAAAAAATGGGGTTAGCTTAAAAGTTAAAACAGTTCCTTTGTAATTTTCTGAATTTCTTTTATATTTTCTTTTATGAGTTAATATGACTTAACTGCGTAGTATGAGGTAAATTTTTTTTTCATCCTTTATTGATTACATTGTGCACGAGTAGTTCGGTTTGGTTCAGTTTTGGGACCCAACCAAAACCGAAATTTTCATTTAACGTATTTGAGTTTTTGACTCTAATTGTATGCAACGTTTACTCTTTAATGTATTCATTCGCACCCTAAATAAACACAAGAATCTTATTTTAGGGTGTCCCTAATTTTCTACACTGTTTACTCTTTAAGTGTTTGACCAACGTTTATTGTAAAATATTGACAAACTAAAGATACTCTTCCATGCTTCCTCTAACTGTGTGATGTCAAAAGCTGAATATATATTATCAAACTTTGACATGATCAACTTTTTGTTGGTGTTTCTTTGTTATCTCTGCTACAACATTGACAAACTTTTACAAGGGTAAGATTATAATGCAATTTTGTAGGTATAATTATTTTTTTGATATATTCTTTGTGACTATGATGCGCTACAACATATATAAACGATGTCGTCTTGTGCCGGTATTCTAAACACGTTCGACAACTGATGGTGATATTTTGACATTTGGAGATGATGTGGGCAATACGTTAGTGTATATTGATGTGCCGCATCGTGCTCAGGTGAATTACTTCCACAAGTTCACCCGAGCTAATAAAATTTATGTTTGGATGAAGAAAATTGTGAGATAACTACAATGAATCAGATAAACTTGAGATGTGAGTGCTATGAATTGTGAATTTGTAATTTAGTAAATTTGTAATTACTTTATGCTATTAATTTTTTTCATTCTACTATTTTCTTTTAATTTACCACCACATGTTTTACAAATTCATTGTTTAACTTATAGTGACTTGATGCTTAATATTGTGTTAGTATAATTTTAAATTAAGGTGTTTTTTATTTTTCAATTTTGAAAATAAGGTGTTATGATTATTTTTCATTTTTTGGGCTTATATTTGTTTCTTATTAAGTTATAAAACTGTGATTCACTTGATGGAACAAACCCCATAGTTTTGTAGTAATTTGGTAATACAAACTTACATAGTTGAAATATTGGGTTTTACATAACATAAAATGATTGTTATTACTATTATTCAGTTGAAAATATTTTCAAAGTTTACTCTCACCCGATTAAAGATCAGGTATGTTTTATATTTTATGTTTTCAATGTTGCATATGAAATCAAAATTTATGGTAAAGCTTCTAAAGAAATATTTATGACAAACCTTTCTAAACAAACATATTAAGAGCATTGGTAAAAAGGGAGACGCAGACATTTATTTAGCGAACACTGTAGTAAATTGAAATCGGTGCTTACAAAATATAAGATGAAAAATTGAACCGATACGTGTCCAAACATTTTAATTTAACTTGATTATATGTTAATTTGATTTTTAAAATTCATATATCATATTTAATAACATGTTTAAAAAATAATTTTTTTCAACCCGTGTGTCACAAGGGATATAAGCTAATATGAAATAATTTAATTAATGTAATTCTTTAGTATGTAATTGTGAATGAAACATTGTTAAATATTCTTGATTTCAAATTCTTTCGTACCCATACTCGTGTAGTACACGGGTTTATAACATAGTTGTATTATATACCAGATTTTGTTAGATAATAAGTAGTTTCTTTCGGTTAATTTGGATCTTATCTATCTATTCTAAGAAAAGACACTTGTCAATCTCATAGTTCTTTTCATCTTTTTTTCAAATACGTTGTCCATTATCTTTAAGCTATTTCAATATATAATTCAATTTTATTTTTATTAAAGATATTCACTAACCGATTCATTCATTAACATTAATTGTGAAATAAGAAAATTAGGAGTTTCAACATTGAAGTTGCAGGCCTGTTAGAATAAAATTTTCAAGTCACATATAATTGCAAATTAAAGAAAATAAAGGCAAATCATTGTTGAAGAATTTGGATTTGTATGGTAATAAACAAGAAATTATTTTTAAACTAGGATTCGAGCAAGAGTGCATAATATTTTATATAAGGTTGGTTTTAGATTTAGATTTAAAATTTTCTCATATATATTTGAACTCAGGAAAATGTGTATTTTCTTAATTTTCT